>NC_081379.1:9836793-10052780 GCF_030684315.1 Stegostoma tigrinum
AACTGAAGCCCATAGAAGATGAAAGATGGGGCACTTTGGAACAGTCATATTTGAAAGGAGGCATGAATGAAGACTCTGATAGTCGATGAGCTGAGACAGAACAGAGACAGACAGTGATACCAAACTGGTCTTGGTGACAGAGGAGACAAAGGTGTCTTCAGCAGTAATGGGGAACCCTCAACAAAGCCCAGGCAAGACCGGGACAAACAGCAACGTTTAAAACCGCATCAGAGGCTTACCTTGGTGGAGCTGATGACAACACTTGTAAATATCACCATTGCAGGCTCCCTGCCAGTCTCTTGCAGTTGTTTGTGGTGTTTCATACTGATACATGATGCACTACCATCCTGTCCTCCTCTGCAACGAGTCCTCAAAAAAACTCCAAATGCAGAACCTGGTACTTTAATGAGACCCCTGATGGCTTCAGGCTGCTGTCCGGGGTGTATAATGAGGGAATGAACCAACATGGTGCCAGTGCGACATTTGGCTCATTTTCACCACACAAAAAAAAGTTTTTCACTCAGTAAGAAGCATAAATAAGTCAAGACTAGAATGGGATGGGAGTGTTACTTTTTAGGATAAACTGGGCTTTTGCCATCACCTTATCTGTGCTACAAACTTCCAGGCACAACCATGCGGGGGGGAAGAATGAAGCAGTCCTTCCAGAAATCCTGATTTTCCGCAGGCTGGAAAACTTCACTCTTTGCAAGCACATACATGCAGGCCCCTGGGGAGATAGTGGGGCTGGAGGTGGAAACAGCCGCAGCTTTGCACAGCAATGACAGGCAGAGGCTGGAGATTGACACATGTGAAGTGTTTCGCACAGCGGGACACTGCTGTATCATCCAACATCACCATCAAATATTTAGCAGCCCAGGGACATTGGTCTGACAGAGAAGGACACAGGGAAAAGAAAAATTAAATAGTTTGCTCAGCCTGATGCTGGCACTCCTGAGCAAGAAGAGCATTCCCCCTTGTCCAACCTCCCCCAAGGATATGGAACAAAGGAAACCATTTTCTTTTAACAAACCAGAACTGTACTCATTAATCTTGCAATTTCCATCAGTACCTTTGGAAGGTAACATATTAAGTGAGCTCCTCTAGTCTTCAAAGATGGACAGTGCATTTGAAAGAGTCTTTATTCTTTCTCTGACATATCTCTTTTGTGCTGTAGCTTATAGCAAGAAATTTGTCATTAGGAGAGGATGATAGGACACCTAATTCTAGAGCTTTCTTAAAATTGCACTGAAATCATGGACATTTGTGCCTCCAGATTACTGAGAACGACTTGGTATTCCGTATAATGAAATCAGGTTTTATTTATTTTGCTCCTATGGATTAATCACTCTAATTGTGACTGGACACAGCCGCAGAATAAATCGGGAAGGACAAAAGCACCTTGCATGGCTACAGAAGATAATAATCCATGAAGCCTCTGCCAGGTCACTTCAAACTACCCCTTTCCAGTCATGTTGGCTCACAGGGTCAGGGAAGCAACAACAGCGAGTTCATTCAGATAGAACCTAACAGCATAGGAGGCAGCTACTTGACCCATTGAGTCTGGGTGAGGGAAACAATTAGTTTCACTCCTCTGCTCTTTCTCTGGATCTTGTTAATGGCATTCCTTCAACATTGGTAGCATATCAAGGTGTAGCAATTTGGTTGAGGGACAAATATCATCTGGGATTTGATTTGATTTATTGAAGCCCCATGTACCGAAGTACAGTGAAAAGATTTGTTTTGCCAGCAGTGCAGGCAGATCACAGCAAACAAGGACAATACCAACCATAGAGATCTTAGACAGAGTGAGGCATACAAGGTTACAGTTGCACAGGAGGTGCGCAGAGCAAGATCAAAATCTTTTGATCTTAGAGAGGCCCATTCAGCAGCCTAATAACAGCAGAGAAGAAGCTGTTCTTGAACCTGTTGGTGTGTTTGTCCAAGCTTTTGTATCCTCTCCAGCAACAACAAAAACAATGTTGCTGGAAAAGACCCAGCAGGTCTAGCAGCATCTGCGAAGGAAAACTGACTGTCTGAGCCACCATCAGTTCTGAGGAAGGGTCACTGAACCTGAAACATTAACTCTGTTTATTCCTTCACAGATGCTGCCAGACCTGCTGAGCTTTCCAAGCAACTTCTGTTTTTGTTCTTGATTTATAGCATCCGCAGTTCTTTTGGTTTTGCTTTTGTATCTTCTGTCTGATGTAAGAGGTTGGAAGAGAACATTAACAGGATGGGAGAGGTCTTTGATGATGCTAGCAGTCTTTCCAAGACAACGAGAAGTGTAAATGGAGTCCATGGATGGGAGGTTGCCTTCCGTCTTCAAGATAGTGACTTTAGATGGATCCGAAAGGATACCTTGATTTAATGGTTAGTCTGAAAGTTGACACCCCTAACAGTGCAGCACTCCTACAATGGGGATGGCAACATAGAGCTTGCGCTCCAAACTCTGAATTGAGGTTTGAACCCTCAACTTTCCACTTTATATAAAGACTGAAATATTTGCGTTTAGCTGGGATATTTCCCAAAACACTTAACAGCCAAAGAATTATATTTTAAAGTATAATCACACTTGAAATGTAGGAAATGCAGCAGCCAATTTGTACACAGAGAACTCCCACTCCTATCATGAGCAATAAGGTTCCATGCCTCCGCAAAAGTGCACTGGAGAGTTCACCCTGATTTCTGTGTTCAAGGCCAGAAGGTGACATGAACTAAATTGAAGCACTACCAACTGAGCCACAAAATTCTTTCGGATAGCCTCTGGTCTCTACAAGAACTCCATAGCTCAGTTGTTCACCTCAAGACCACATAATGTTACATTTGCCATTGCTGGGATAGCATGTGAGATTTGTGTTCTAACATCAATGACACCTTGTTTGTAGAAGGAAAAGCTTGTTCCTAAGACATTTAGCAGTAACATCATTTCTCACAATTAAACTTGGAGTGGCTCTGCTGCAGCTGAATTCATGCCAAATGCCGCAATCAGTTTTAGAAAAAGTTAAATTACCTCCTTTGGTCTGGGCCACGACCATTGGTTGACTATCTCAGTTGGCAGCACTCCCTGTGGAATGCACTTCAGTTGAATAATTCAAACAGATATTCCGGTCTGAGATAGGGGGACATGTTCTTTCGCCGAATGTTGACCGCAGTTGCGACAACAATCTGTGCTGAAATGTCCCTTTGAATATTTTATATTTTACTTAGTATGCCCCTTCCACAGTCAAAATAAAGACAAGGATTATAAAGGTTTATAGAAAAACAAGGGGCTCGATGGTCAAGGGAACACGGGGCAGTTTGGTAGAAGATTTGGAAGGAGAGATTTGGAATTTGTGTTCTTAGAGGTCTTCCAACGGGTCCTGACACTTGGGACAAAGAATTTCCAAAGGGAAGGTCAGGAGAGGGAAGGGGGAGCTATTGATGAATCTTTAACTGCTTTCAGCAGCGTGTGGATTTGCGATTAGAAATTTTCAAGCCTTAATTTGGTGAATTGGAATAGTCTGGTGCACCTCATTGCGTAGCTATCAGGATCATGGTGGGTCATTAGAATAGAAACTTATTTTCCATGTAAAACTAGCAGTTCCTGCACTTTCTTGTACCATCTGCAGCCCTCACCCTACCTCTCTCATCACCACAATCACCGCTGGCATTGTAAGGAGTTGTACGCTCTAATTGGTTAAATGTCAGCTCTCAATATGGCTGCCACCTCCATTAATCACTGAGGCCAGTAGGCAGCTCCTTCATCCTGTAGATCTCGGTGCTTTATTTGTGGGAACTCCCACCATGAGATCTGCTGTTGTGATATATTACGCTCATATATCATGTCCCACACTCAAATATCTGCTGAAGCTTACCTATAACCAATGTATAACAGAATCCACCTTCCAATGGGGCAAGAACCAGATAATCTGTTGCTGATTGAGGACTGAAGATTGTATGGGACATCAGGGAGAACTCCTCTGCTCTCTTCAATAGGAGTCAATAGGGAAATCATGTTGAGGTTATACGGGACATTGGTGAGGCTTCTTCTGGAGTACTGTGTCCAGTTCTGGTCATTCAGTTATCGGAAGGATATTATTAAGCTGGATAGGGTTCCGAAGACATTTTCCAAGGATGTTGTTGGATATGGAAAGTTTGAGTTATAAAGAAAGGCTGGACAGGCTGGGACATTCATTGCTGGACCATCGGAGGTTGAGAGGTAGCCTTATAGAGGTTTATAAAATCATGAGGGGTATAGATAGAGTTAATGGCAGCTGCCCTTTACCCTGGGATGGGGGATTTCAAGACTAGGAGCATATGTTTAAGGTGCGTGGAGAGAGATTTTAAAAAGATATGCAAGGAAATTTCTTTTACAAAGGAGCACTTCACATGTAGAAAGAACTACCTGGGGTTGTGGTGGATATGGGGACAGGTACGACTTTTTAACAGTCACTTAGATAAGTATATGAATGGGAAAGGCTTGGCAGGATATGGGCTAACAGCAGGCAGATGGGATTAATTTAGTTTGGGATTATGTTTGGTATGGACCGAAAGCTCTGTTTCCATGCCGTATGACTGCTTGTCTCTAAGTGCCATGGTATCTTCTACCAGCAAGCAGAAGAGCTCTCAATTTGGTATCCTGTATAAAGGGCAGCAATTCTAACAGTACAGCACTCCCCTGTGCAATGCGGAAGAATCAGCTTTAATTTGTGCTTTCAAGTCTCAGAGTGGCACTTGAACCTGGAATCAAATGTCTGAGGGCCAAAAATTTGGCCACCAGAACGCACTGACACCGAACGGAGAGCGGAACAGTTTGTGATGCTTGGTGTGTTCTATCCAAGATTCCATACAAATAAATTCAATTCCTCTAGAATTGGAATCCAAGGCTTGATTTGCACCCTTTAAAAAGCAAACTCAAGTTCATAATAGCAAACTATGAAATGCAAAACCACTCAGAGTATGGGTCTAGCTTGTTTCCAGTTACCCCATCTAAACCCAGCCCATGCCTTCAGAACAGCATTTGAAGCAAACTGCTTGTAAGCACAGCTGATTGATTACCACTTGCAGACTGACACAGCCAAGATGCCTGGAATCAGAAATCCTGAAAACAGAAATCAAATTCATTTCAGTGAAAGCACAAGGGAAAGAAGTGAGCAAAAAATGAATTAACCTACCTTCCACTTCTACACAATATGGAACAGAGACAAAGTAAAGATCCTTCCACTGTAATTGCCCTGAGCTCACAATGATAGAAAATATTGTTTCATTAAGAGGATATTGACTTATATTGAAATGAGGTGAACTCAAGGGCCTTGTGGTTAATGACCCTGAGGTACATTCAGTCCCAAATCTCAGATCTCCACAAGAAAGTCAATAAGCAATTATACTGTGCTGAAATAAAGGACTCATTAGCACGGATCAGCTTTATCACTGAATTGAAGAAGAATTTAGCAATAAGGTGTCACAACTTAATATCAACTTAATCTAGCATGGTGATGTAACTTATTAAGTCAAGACAGAAAATGTTGGGAATAATCTGCACTTCTGTCAGGTCACTTCTGGTCGAGGACCTCCAGGCAATAGCACGGGATGTTAAGTCTGTTTCTCTCCTCACAGATGCTTCCAGACATGCTGAGCATTTCTGGCTATTTCCTGTTTAAATTTCAGATTTCCATCCAGTGCATTATTATGCTTTTGCAACCAGATAATTTCGTCAGATAATGCCAATTGTGTTAATTAAGAACTTTGGCGATGGACGTTGATCAAATTTAATAATTGGCACAGCTTATTCAAGTAAGTGGTCCCTTTCTGCCATCAGCAATTTGCTGTGTCCCATTGTCAGCTTAGTTAAGGGAACAGTCATCAGTTCAGGACAGAGCCAGCAGGGAATGGCACACATCTGTGAGAGAGAGAGAGACAATCTTCCGAAAGGGGGGTATGTTTACTATAGGAGAAAAGATGCAATGTATCCTGTAATTCAGAGTTTTCTTTTTATCTCTGAGCAAGTTACCAACTCAGACTTGTGTACAAGTTCTCTAACTGTGTAATGTCACTGTCAATGTTTTGCATCAGCACTGGCACTGCATTGTGTGTAATGTGCTTGAAAAAAATTGTCAGCCCTCTGTGTTATCATATCATGTTTCTCTTTTCCTTTTGCCTTGACATCAAGTCACCCCAATCCATGCTTAACACAAAAACAAACAGGTTCCAGAGGAAGCAAAACTGCCAATTTGTGCACTGTAAAGTCCATCAAACAAGTATTGTAATAATCAGATCATTGCTTCATGGTTTTAATTGAGAGAACAATGTGGAACAGGGTACTTTCCTCAAAATACTTTCATGGGATATTTGATACACACCTGAGAGGTTTAAAATTCTGCCTGAAAGGCAGAACCTCCAGTAGTCCGTCAGCACTATGCTTTCTACACCCAACCCGTGAAGAGAAATATAACCCTACAACTTTCTGAGTAAGAAGCAAGATGGTTACCTGCCGATCCATGATGGGCAGATTCATTTCCTTAGCTGCTGTTTCGGTTCACTGGTGTCTAAAGCGTGAGGCCAGCTTTCAATCTGTTTCACTGATGTGGCTGTTGCTCAGTATCATGTTGGACTCTGAATTCCTCACACCTAACCTCACCAGAAACAATGTGAATGACATTGAGTCAACTCATGTAGGTAGTACCTAAGATGAACTACCACGTGCGGTCAAAGTGAATAGATGCATTTAAGAGTCAGTTCGAGACTATTGAATAGAAGAATTTGTTTGAAGAAGGAGATAAGCTAAACTGTGAGCAGCAGCTCAGATGGCTGGAAGGATGGGTTTTGTATTAATGTGATATCTACAGGTTCAATTTCCACACTGGCTGAAATTACCATGCAGATCTTGCCTTCACGACCTCACCCCTTCTTGAGGTGACCCTCAGATTAAACACATCCCCCCAGATGTTTCTCTCTCTGTAGGAGGGTGGGACCATGGTGACTTTGCCTTTAAGAGGGCCATAAAAAAACAGCACGAACCAGTCAGGGGGAATGGTCTGCTTCTGTGCTGCATCTTCGATATAAACAACAACTTAAGTAATCAAGGCTGGGCTTCAAGTTCCGTTCTTTCTCAACAAGAAACCAACAGCACTTTAACTCAAACAAATACAGGAACTGGCAGCAGCAAGCTCTGCTCTACTGTTTCTGTCAATGCTTTGCAGAGAATCATAAAGCTGTGCAGTTTAGGAAAGCAGGGCCCTCCAGTGGTAGAGTCAATCCAATAGATAAAAGTGCCACAGGATAAGTAGGATCATGAACCGGGCAAATATGTGACTGAACAGAAGGCCTACAGCAGTTGCGATGCAAGGCTCACACTCTCGGCACCTCAGGACTGCCACTTTCATCAGCAGTACGGCCGGCTTCATTAATAATGCTTTTTCTCAAACTATTCCAGTGTTGTGGGACAGGGCTCAGCAACTCAACTTGTGACTCTGTTAGTTATTGGGACATGGCCAGAATGGGTTGGGTGTCCGTGACTGCTGGTTAGTGGCAGGGGATTTGGGGAATCTCCTGCTGTAATGCTGGTGCAGGGTCACACTCTGTTGCTGGAGCTCTGATGCTCAGGGGGAGTGGGCTCATTGTGCACTCCCCTCGTCCTTCAATGTGGCCAGTTGAGAACAACTCATTTTGCAGGAACCCTGAGATGTGCCTGGCGAGCTTGTCCTTCCAACTGAAATGGACTGACATCCAACATAGCTCAGTAGCCGCTGTGCTCTTGCCACGCAGTTGAAAGCTTGTGGTTTCAAATCCCGTGCCAGCGACTTGAACAGCAAATGTAAGCTGGAGCCCCAGTGCAGCTCAGAGAAAGAGCTTTCGCTATTCCAGCAGAAAGGTTAACCAAAGATCTGCCCGTCCTCTGAAGCGGCTGGAGAAGATCCCAGTTTGAAGGATAGTTATTCTTGATGTATGAGCAGAGGGCTGGGAATACTCAGCGGGTCAGGTAGCATCTGTGGAGATGAAAATGGGCAAAATCTTGTTGAGGGTTGAGTTCTTCCTGTGCCAGTTGAAGTGCTAATTAGACACCAGCCGTGAGGAAAGGCCTGGCCAAATATGTTTACCCTCTTGTCGCTTCCCTCAGCACCAGCCGTGGCTTCAGTCTACAGCCGTGTCCTTTAGGACCCGACCAACTGCTGAGCCACTCTTGCTGGACATTGAAATCCCTTGCCCAGAGTACGTTTTTCAGCATTGCCAGTCGCAGTGCCTCCTCCAAGTATTGTTCAACACGGAGGATTAGTGACCCACCAGCCGAGGGTGGGCAGCACGTGTTAATCGGTAGGAGGTTTGCTTATCCATGTTTCATGCGAAGCCATGAGACTTCATGGGGTCCAGAGCCAATGTTAAGGACTCCCAGCGCGAGTCCCTCCCGACTGTGTATGACATAGTGAGAGTGGGGACCACAGGGGGTCAGAGTTGCAGACAGGATCTAAGTAGCGAGGCCAAGGCCACTCCACTGCCCTGCTCGTAGGGCCTTGATCAGGCACTGATAGCCTTTGAGGGAGGTCACCCTACTGCCCATACCAAGGTCACAAGTGACCTGCCCAGTTTGACCTGGCAACCGCCCAATTTGCAGCCGCCTTACTCCTAGTGTTAATATGAGGAGGCCATTCACAAATGCGCGATTTGCCACTTAAGCACCTGAATTGGCAGGGAGGTTGGGAGATCGAATGCAGGTCTTTCCACTCAGAATCTTAACCAGGTCGAGCTGCGAAAGGGATAGTTCAGATCTGACATCACTCAGGGTTGTGAGTCATTAATTATATTCAAGGCTGAGTTGAGGATGATGACGTCAGCTTGTATGAGGGGGCATAGCTACAAATTGAGGGGTGATAGATTTAAGATAGATGTCAGAGGCAGTTTCTTTACTCAGAGAGTGGTAAGGGCGTGGAACACCCTGCCTGCCAATGTAGTGAACTCATCCACATTAGGGGCATCTAAACAGTCCTTGGATAAGCATATGGATGATGATGGGATAGTGTAGGGGGATGGGCTTAGATTAGTTCACAGGCCGGCGCAACATTGAGGGCCGAAGGGCCTGTTCTGCGCTGTATTGTTCTATGTTCTATGTTCTATGTTCTAAAGGAAACACAGAAAATCTTTCACGTTTTTCACAAGAAAAGTGCAAGAAAATTGGAGTTGAGGATTATGAAATCATTCATGATCCTTTTGAATGGCAGAGTGGACTCAACGGGCTGAATGGCCTACTTCTATTCCCTTGTCTTATGATCCTACTTGAATCAAAAGTCGTGTCAATCTTTCTGCCTCTTCAGATGATGCTTCCTAAAAGAGAAATGTTCTGACTTTAAGTGGCTGTTTAATTAAAGCTGACCTTCATATTGTCAGAAGAAGGGATTGTTCACTTGAAAGCTGAGGAGGAATTCCTTCTCTCGGGTAGTGAAACAGTGGAATTTTTTACCACAGAGGATTGTTGAGGCTGGATCATTAAGTATATTCAAGGCTGAGATAGACAGATGATTAAGGGATTCAAAGATAATGGGAACTGGGCAGGAAAGTGGAAGATGATAAGATCAGCCGTGATCTCATTGAATAACGGCACTGACTCGACGGGCTGATTGGCCTATTTCTACCCCTATGACTTACATTCACGTGGTAGTTCCCACTCCAAGAAGTCAGAGCAGAGGTTCCCACTGAATCTTTCAATTCTGCGTTCACCGATGTTGACCAAGTTGCTGAAATATTCCCAGCATTTTCTGTTTTTATTTCCTGGAACCAAAATATCTTCCTTCTGAGTTTTTTCCCTAGCGTACAGACTTATCATCGGCCTCAAGCAGCACCTGATATAGCGTAGATCACTTATCTCAATGCTATCTGAGCAAGCTTTCACATGCATGTGAACGCTTTGTGGTCTGAAGGGATGCTAGACTCGAAGCATTAACTCTCTATAGATGCTACCAGGTAAATTGAATTTCTCTAGAAATTTCTGTTTTCGTTTCTGATTGGCATTCTTCGTTTTATTTCAACCTTATGTCATTGGCTCTAAACAACTTTTAAGATATCCAAAGGTCAAGCAAGGCACCACAGAATAGCAGCTCCTTTATTCTTTAATGCAGGCAAGTGGTGAACGGTGCTGAAATCTTAAATAGGGAGTGGGGAATGGGAATATGTACTTAAATAGAAAGATTCTGAAGGGACAGGATGCACACTTTTGAAGTGCTGATATTACAATTCCTTGAAAAGTGCAAGTCAACAAAAGCACAGGAATTTGGTCTCATAAATAGAGACGTGGATTATTAAAGTACAGAAGGATCGTGATAAAATTGTTCAAGGTAATTGCTAGCCACACAGTTATAACAAAGTGTGCAGTTTTGAGTACTCTGCTACATATAGGACACGGCACGGTGACTCAATGGTTAGCACTGCAGCCTCGCAGCACCAGGGACCCAGGTTCACTTCCAGCCTCCGGCAACTGCCTATGCAGAGTTTGCACATTCTCCCGGTATCTGTGTGCGTTTCCTTCAGGTGCTCCAGTTTCCTCCCACAGCCCAAAGATGTGCAGGCCAGGTGGATCGGCCATGCTAAATTGCCTGTAGTGTTCAGGGGTTATGGGGGATGGGTCTGGGTGGGATGCTTCAAAGGGCGGTGTGGACTTGTTGGGCCAAAGTGCCTGTTCCCACACTGTAGGGAATCTAATCTAATCTAAACTGGCAAATAGCATAGATTCATCCAGATAATATCAAAGGTGAGAAATGGTTATTACAAGAAAATAATTGACAAGGCTGTGAAGAGGTTTACTAGACATTTTAGGAATTATTAAAACATTTTGATAGAAATTATTATTTTCTCCTGTTCCCTCCACAATTGCTGAAACCAGCATCACACTTACATCTGATCAAGCATTAACTCAAAACCAAAGTTTACAAAATAAAAGGAGGCCATTCATCCTGTTATATGAGACCCAAAGAGCAGAATTAAACCCTTCGACCCATCAAGTCTGCTCTGCCATTCAGTCACAGCTAATATAGCTCTCTTACCTTCTCCCTGTAAGCCTTGATCCCCTTACTATTCAAGAACCTACCTAACTCTGTCTTAAATACACTCAATGACTTGGATTCCACATTTCTCTGCAGTGGTGCGCTCCACAGATTCGCCACCTTCTAGATGAAGAAATTCCTCCTCATCTCAGTTCTAAACAGCTGTCTCTTCACTCTGAAGCTGCGCCCTTTGGTCCTAGTCTCTTCTACTAGTGGAAACTCCTTCTCCATGTCCACTGTATCCAGGCATCTCAGTATTCTGTAAGCATCATTCAGATCCTCCCTCTTTCTTCTAAACTCCATCAAGTACGGACTCAGAGTCCTCAACCACTCCTCTACGCAAGATCCTCAGTGGAACAATTCATAATTAACCATAACGACCTCAAATGTTTGCCCAGTTCTCCTTCAACTACTCTCTGAGATAGTGTGTTGCAAGCTCCTAACATCCCAGGAAGAAATTTCTCTGAACCTCTTTCCTCACTCTCTTAGGCATAATTTTAACTCAACTAACGCTGATTGGCAGAAAGTGCTAGAAAAGCTCAGCAGGTCTGGCAGCATTTGTGGAGAGAAATCAGAGTAAACATTTAAGGTCCAATGGCCCTTCCTCAGAGCACTGAGGAAGGGTCACTCGACCTGAAATGTTAACTCTGATTTCTCTCTCAGAGATGCTGCCAGGCCTGTTGAGCTTACCCAGCAATTTCTGGGTTTTGTTTCTAATTTACACCAACTGCTGTTCTTTCTGTTTTTAATGTTGGTCAGCAACCATCCAATGAGAACAAATTGCCGCTTCAACTTGGCCCCACAAAAGCTTCTAAAATTTCTAATCTTTCCACTTCATTTTCTTTATCCATTCAGGGGACATGGGCATCACTAACTAGGCCCAGCATTTTTTGCCAGTGTCTACTTGCAAAGAATAACATTCAAATTCTCCTCAGTGTCCTGGACGTTATTTATCCCTCAAACGACAAATCATCTGTTTGTTTGCAAGACTTTGCTGTGTAAAAATTAACTGGTCGATTACCGAATTTATATCAGCACTTCCACTCCATCAATTGCAAAACACTTTGGGATTTCCTGAAGCTCTGGAAGGTGCTATATAAATGTAAAGTTTTACTTATTTCAACTTTTTTTTTTGTCCCCATGATGAATCGACACCGAAAGTTGAATATCGTTTTATTACTTCTTCTGTGGCAGACACAAGACTTTACAATGTTCTTGAAATAACTTCACAGAGGCTATTATCTATTGCCAAGTCATCCTTTACTTACACATGGACAAATCTGTGACTTTAGTACTGCCTCATTCAGAGTCAGGTCCTAGAGTTTAAGCATCTCTGAAACTCATCTTTTTACTTTTGTTTTAGTCAATGCCCTGGAAAGGGTGGGGGGTGGGGTGCAGATTCTAAATCTCCTGTTTATATTTCTGCTTCCCCACACTAACTCAACTTTTTATATTAAAGCCAGGGCTCCCTGATTGGACCAGATTAACAGCCTGAATCAGGGAACTCATATCCTATGAGGTCCAGCTGGCTGACATCATTACAATCACTGCATCCCTTCCCCTCGGCGTCCAATGATACAGGTCAGACCTTTCTCTTAGAGAGCTTCCTGGAGCCTTTTAGAACTGGGTCATGTTTGTCTGACTCAGTGCCAGATACAGGTGGTGTGTAATGCATGGGAGACCACCTCTGGTGCCAGGAAAGCCTCAGTAGAAATTCACTCTCTTCTCCTGGAGGCAAAGATGTCGAACTGGCTAAATCCGTCATGTTTTTAATTCATTGAGAGCCAGGGCTTGCTTTTGTGGCCATTTCCAAAGGTGACCCATGTTAAGGAGTTGATGCAAAAGTACCGGGGTGGATGCCAGGTTATGTTTGAATTTTCCATCATAATTCATTTGCCTAAGGAAAGGCTCAAGCTCTGGTACAGAAATGATTCCCTTCACTTTATCTTCCAATGGGTTCAACCTGCTATTCTCTACTCTGTAGACCAAGGAGGTCACTTGGGCAGGAAGGAGCTGGAACACATATTGCCCCCTTCTCAGGCACACACTAGCCTTGGAAAAACACCTTAGGGTTATATCCAAGTTCCCTGAGAGTTCCCTATTAGATTTCTCAGTTCTCAACACCTCGTCATTTAGGTAAATGGCGATCTCAAGTAGACCTTGCAAAATTGTCCACTGAAAAATGGAACAGGTCGACGAGAACACAAATTGCAGTCTCATTCACTGGTACAAGCCCTTGTGGGTATTAATGCTGGTATACTTCTGGGAATCCCAATCTAAGTGCAATTGCAAATACGCATGGCTTAAGCTTCGTGAAGAACAGTGGCCCCAGCCAGCTTTGTGTATAAATCCTCCATGCAAGTGATTGGGTACTTATCCAGCTGTGAAAATTCCCACAGAGGTGAACCAACCTGTTAAGCTTCAAAAGCGTATGACAAGTGCTGCCTATTCTGCAACTTGGACTGGTTTGATGATTCTTTCACTTTCCAGCCTTCTGAAGTCTGCTCCTACTTTCGCCGCTATAGCAAATGGGTGGGCCTTGCAAAATCATTGAATTGCTTCCTGGTTAACATGTAAAGTGGCCTTGGCTCCTCTGGACACCCCTAGACCTTCCCAAAAAACTTCTGGAAGTTTAATTAGGATTTCACTCTGGCAGCCATTTTCTAATTGAAAAATGTTAAGCCAATATAGATGAATCTCTCGCAACCAATTTCACCCCATCAGCTTGGTTCCAAGCCTTTTAATATAATCACTAGCAACCGAGTCAGCGGTTTTTCATAAAAGACCTAATCTGAAGTTGTACCCTTAATCTGTAAATGTTCCCCAGTATTGGCTCTCAGCCTAGCTGAGCTTTTGTGCAAAATAAAAAGCTGGAGTCCAGAGCGAACTTTACTAATTGTATCAGAGATAATGGGAACTGCAGATGCTGGAGAATCCAAGATAATAAAATGTGAGGCTGGATGAACACAGCAGGCCCAGCAGCATCTCAGGAGCTCCTGAGATGCTGCTTGGCCTGCTGTGTTCATCCAGCCTCACATTTTATTATCTCGAACTTTACTAATAACTGGTTCTGCGATCACTGCTCCAGCCATGTCATAGAAATAGCCACAAAACAAAGTCGCTGGAAAAGCTCAGCAGGCCTGGCAGCATCTGTGAAGGAGAAAACAGAGTTAACGTTTCGGGTCCGGTGACCCTTCCTGACTGAAGTTTTCTCCTTCACAGATGCTGCCAGACCTGCTGAGCTTTTCCAGCAACTTTGTTTTTGTTCCTGATTAACAGCATCCGCAGTTCATTCGGTTTTTATATAGAAATGGCCACCTCCATTAGGACCAGATAACCATTCTCTTAATTGGTTTCGATTTTGATGTTGCTAAGCAATTTACCTGTTCCAAACCAGATGTAGGTGAGTTTTCCAGGATATGACCACTCCTGGTTACCCCCCTGGATGTCACCCTATGAGCTCTCTTACTCAATTTAGGTCGAATAGGACTGCTTTGCTGCCTTGAGCCTGCATGTCAGCAACAAATACAATGGTTTGTCATCCAGGATCTAGAAGAAAATTTTAACTGTTTGGTGGAGGTTTGGCTTTTGGGTTTTCCTTTACTCATTAATGGGATGAGGGCATCACTGGCTATGCAGAATTTACTGCCCATCCCTAATTGCCCAGAGGGTAGTTCAGAGTAAACCTCTTTGTTGTGGGTCTGGAGTCACATGTGGGCCAGACCAGCTAAGAATGGCAATTTCCTTCCCTAAAGGGGACTTGTGAACCAGTTGGGCTTCTCCCAACAATCAACCATGGATTCATGGTTATCATTAGAATCTTAATTCCAGATGTTTTATTGAATTCAAATGCCACCATCCAACATGGTGGAATTCAAATAGAGTCTCCAAAATGTTATCCGGGCCCCTGGGTTAACAGTCCAGCCATAATTCCAATAAGCCACTGTCTCCCCTTCCTAACTCAGAGTGCCTCTGTTTAGATGATGGCCTGAGTGAGGCTATGCAATTGCCTTCACTCAAATGGTGCTCCCCAAGCACGGTCAGACTGGTGAAGGTGTCCACTTCCATCAGAATACTCTGCAACTCCTATACTACACCTTGCTGCATTTTCTAATGCTAAAGCCTGTTGTAGAGGCTGTTTAAAGGCCAGTTGGATTCGAGCTAGAGGACAATTTTGCATAGTTACCCCATTAGTTCCACATATTAGATGTTCTCTAAGCATCTCATTAAGGGTTGAACCAAAGGCACATTCTTCTGCCTGTTGTCTTAACCTTGTCAAAAATCCAGATACGGATTCCCCTATATCTCAAATTGTGGAGTAAAAAAATGATAGCATCTCAGATTTAGAGGCGGCTTGGGCTTGTAATGTTCCTTAACTATGGCCATCAGTTCTTGAGCGATTTTAGTATCTGTCACCTCATGCAAAGTTAGGCTCCTAATAACGTAAAAGGCTGCAGTTCCACAGGCAATCAGGAGAATTAGTCATTGCATTTCATCTGCCACGTTGTCATTTGCCTGAATGAAATAACACATTCTTTCCACATACTAGGTGCAGTGCTTGATGGCAGTGTCAAACGAGTCAAGCTTCCCGAACAAAGACATGCTTGAAGAAATGCCCAGTCAAACTCAAGAACGACTGTTGTGAGCGTGTATCTTCAGGATCGTGTTTTAATCTCATTGCCTACTGAAATAACTCCACAGAGGCAAGTATCAGTCACCAAGTCACCCTTTATTTGTACTGGAACAATCCTTGACTTTAGTACTGCCTCATCAGAGTCAGGTTAGCATCGCTGAAACTTCATCTTCTTATATGTCAGCCAGGGATCCCTGATTGGACGAGATTAACAGCCACATTCAGGGAACTCATATTCTCTGATATCCAGCTGGCTGAACATGGTAAAATCACTACAGTACTAAAACTTGAAGCTTAAGTATTGCCTTATACAAAGGTATCACTTATTTACTCTTACACTGTCTGTGTTGAATGGAGAACTATAAGCAGCGATGCCCACTTGGCTGTGGAAGAAAGCACACTTGGTAATGGATCAGTTGTCAGATTTCTAAATGTCAACTGGTGGACCAAGCAGCATTCAACTCTCATAGGAACTGAAGAAGACTGACAAAGCTTTGGGATTGTAATTCTGAACTGAGCTATGCTGTGTGAAATAGGAGCCAGCTGAGGTTAGATTGTCAAAGGCTGCTTTTTGGTGATAACACACAAGCTGAATATTGTTAAGATGTCTTTCAAATTTCTCTATCGGAGATAAGGAGAAATTTCTTCATCTAGCAAGTAGTGAGCCTCTGGAATTCTCTGCTACAGAAAGTGATTAAGTCCAAAACATTGAATGTTCTTATAGAGCCATCCAGCCACAGAGCACGGAAACAGGCCCTTCGGTCCAACCAGTCCATGACGAACATAATCCCAACGTTGACTAATCCCAACTGCCTGCTCCTGGTCCATATACCTTACAATATTTCTTATTCATGTACTTATCTAAATGTCTTTTAGACATTGTAACTGTATTGATATCCTCCAATTCCTCTGGAAGTTCATTCCACACGTGAAACACCCTCTATGTAAAAAAAATTGCCCCTCATGTCTTTTTATATCTTTCTCCTCTCTCCATAAAATTACACCCCCTAGTCTTGAAATCCCCCCAGCCTAGGGAAAAGATACCTTCCATTCATTTTATCTATACCCCTCATGATTTTGTAAACCTCTCTGAGGCCAGGTCTCAATCTCCTAGTCTCCAGTGAAAGAAGTCCCAGCCTACTCAGCCTGTCCTTATAACTCAAACCCTCCTAACCCAGGAATATCCTGATAAATCTCTTCTGAACCCTCCCCAGTTTAATAATCTGCTTCCTAAAACAAGGCGACCAAAAACGCACACTATACGCTAGAACAGGCCTCACCAATGTCCCGTACAACCTCAACAAAATACCCCAACTCCTGTACTCAAATGGGCTTCAGATCGGTACGACAGGTCGGCACAACATCGAGGGCCGAAGGGCCTGTACTGTGCTGTAATGTTCTATATGCTATATTCTAAATGCCTGAGCAATGAAGGCAAGCATGATTAATGCCTTCTTAACCACCCTATCTATCGGTGATGTAAACTTCAAAGAATTATGTACTTGATGAGAATGAGTTAGATACAGTTCTCAGGGCTAAAGGGATCAAAGTGTGTGGAGAGAAAGTAGGAACAGAAGACTGAGTTGGATGCTCAACCAAGATCATATTGAATGGTAGAATAGGCATGAAAGGTCGAATGGCCTACTCCTTCTCCATTTTTCAATGCTCCTAGCACTGTGCTATAATTCTTAAAAAAGAAACAGATATTGTGATACTTGTATAGACAACTGTAGCATTCCTGTCTGTATGGAAGTTATGAAATACTCTAGGTGCAGCCCTTGATTGAACTCGGAATGAAACAATGACTCACACTGCATTGCCTTCCTGCTGCCAGCTGAACATCAGATTAATCAATATTAATCGAGTCAGTTTATGTTCATCAATTCCAAAACCTTTTATTAGGCAACACAGATAAAATTGCAGACAATGAAATAATTTTTCTCTTTTTCTGCATAACACTGTTAACTGGGAACAGCTTATTTTTCCCATTATTCATTTGCCCACTCTTGTGGAATCATCTTGTTACCTAGCTCAACAGTGAAGAGTAAAACAAGCGCCAAAGTTTGGTATCGCAGAAAGTTAAGGTCTCAAAGGAGGAGGAATTTAAAGGAAGAATTCGTTTAATGTCAAATGATTGATACATCAAGTAGCAATTTGTCATTCTGGAGAATCTTAGCATCTAATCAAACTTTCTTTCATACACATTTCAGTGCTACTTCATGCTTCAGAGGTTGCAAGTTTATCAGATCTACCCCGTCCCTATAGAAGTTTAGCAAAATCGCTATCATTCATCATCATCGCTAACTATTGTCCCAGTGTATTTCCCCTGGTTCACAAGGGCTGGAAAGATAGAACATTGACGGATCATAAAATTAGAGTGAGAGAGAGAGAGAGAGAAATGTCATGAGGGAAGGTAATAAACAAGGAAGGGAGAGAGAGAGAGAGAGAGGGATAGGGAGAAAGAAAAAGAGAAAGTAAGAATATGAGTAAGAAAACACAAAAGACATACACTTACTGAGAGATAGTAAGAACTGCCAATGCTGGAGTCAGAAATAACACAGTGCGGGGCTGGAGGAACCCAGCAGGCCAGACAGCATCAGAGGAGCAGGGAAGTTGATGTTTTGGGTCAGGACCCTTCTTTAGAAATGGGGGAGGGGGAAGGGAGCTCCGCAATAAGTAGAGAGAGGAGGGGTAGGGCTGTGGTAGTTAGGTGGGTTGGTGATAGGTGAATGCAGGTAGGGAGTGGTGGGGATTGGTCAGCGAGGTGGGAGGAACGGATAGGTGGGAGAGCAAATGGACAGGTTGTATCAGCTCAGGGAGGCGGAGATGTGAGAAAGGGTTGGTCACGGGATGACGCTGAGGATTTGGAGTTTTCGAAATTAGTAAGGTCCACATTAAGACCATTGGGCTGTAGGCTCCCAAGGTGGAATACGAGGTGCTGCTCCTCCAGTTTCCAGGTAGCGTCATTGTGACACTGACTCTTATTCCTCCTTGGGACCCTGCAACCCAATGGTCTCAATGTGGACTTTACTAGTTTGAAAATCTCCCCACCCCTGGCCTTATCACATGACCAACCCTGCCTCTCATCCCTGCCCCCTTGACCAGACACAACTTGTCCATCTTCTCCTATCTGGTCCTCCCACCTCACTGACCAATCCACACCACTACCTACCTGCACTCGCCTATTACTATCCCACCTACCTTCCCCAGCCCCACAACTCCTCTCTATTTATTTCTGAGCTCTCTTCACCCTCCCCCATTTCTGAAGACGGGTCCAAACCTGAAACGTCAACTTTCCTGCTCATCTGGTGCTGCCTGGCCTGCTGTGTTCCTCCAGCTCCGCACTATGTTATCTCACACGATTAATGGTCTTGCACAACCATAAATCATTCAAATACACTTTAAAACCAACAAAGTACTTTTGACATGGAATCACAACAAGCAAAAACTCTGATAACAGCAATTAAATGTTCACAGTGTCCTGACAGTTTTGCAGCTAAATGTAGAATGGATTCTTGTGCTGACTGTGCAAACTAAGAAGATTTTGGGTCAAAGTCAACTGAACTCAACCTGAGCAGTAACTGGTTTAGGTTTAGATTTATTTAACATTGTCCCTTTTACCTAGGTACAGTTAAAAATGCTCAATGTCACCAATGCTCTGGCACCACCTTGGATTACTGAATAAATTACTTCATAAATTGTAAAATACTGATTAAATTGATATTATTGAAACAGCTGCAACAGTTAGTTCTCCCTCTCCATAGACCTCACCCTCTCTGTTCCCCCAGCCACCATCGTCCAACATCATCCCCGGGTCCCGGCAATCTGCTCCTTTTTGGTTCCCAGCTGGAGATGGCTATGTTATGCGGGTGCCACACCTTCCAAACCTCCTCCAATGTTGCTCCGGAAGCCAACATCGAAAATCGACCTGAGGCTCCTGGCTCTGAATTGACCAACGGGATCCTGGCTCATCCTCCAACGTCATGAGCCAAGATGAAGCCAGCTGTGGGCCTGGACATGTGCAGGGCCTGGCCTCCTGCAGGAGAAGGCCCCAAGGCAACTGAAAAATAGAACAACATGGTCGAGCTGGAAAGGCAACAATGAAGCCATGTGGATGTGGCCGAATCGCGAGCCTCGTGCTCAGGAGCCAAACATTGCTGACACACCCACCGCCAATGGGACCATCACTGGAGCCTCATGGGTCACACCACAAGCTAAGGCTACAAAGGAAAGCAATTAGCTTTAGGTACACTATTCCGAATTACTAATCAGTTAGCTCCTGCCGAAAGGTGAATCAGCAAGGAGCTTGAAAGTTTGTGATGCTTCCCACTGCGGAATCGTTCAGGGAGGACAATCCTTTGTTCCAGGAAACTGAGTTTATCTCAATGGCCACCAGGGTGGAAAAGAAATGCGAAGAATTAAAATGAAACACAAAGCTACAACGGAAGTAGGCACTAGGAGGTATGACTTTTTTGGATGTAAAGTTTCGGCAAGAGGCATTTAGAATGCCCAAGTTGTAAAACGATTCCTTTTTTACCTGTTCTCTTCCTAGCAAACACCCTCTGCTGGTGCATGTGTGTATCATAGATGCAAGGGAACAAAATGCACAATGTAATTTTCAATACAGTACAGCAGAGATGTAGAGTCGTCCTTTTGTCACCGTCATGCAAAAGTCATGATTTGCACTCATCAAGTGGAGACTGTGGGACACAAACTGTGATAACAAACAGGTCTGGAGAAAGTAAAAGATAAACTGACAAATTAATTGTCAGGTAGGAAATAATATCTTATATTTGTAGGTATTTTCAAATGAACGTGTTCAGGGATGTTATTACAAGCCTTGGGAGCAGCTGGGACTTGAACACAGGCGTTCTGGCTCAAATGTAGGTGCGCTACCACTATGCCACAGGAGCTCCTTTGATGCTTATATTCCTGCACAATGTAAAGCTTTAATAATTTATGGTGTGAACATATTGGGAACAAACTGAAAATGTTCTGCCAGACAATAATTCATAAAGTTTTTTAAAAGTTCATTCCAACGCCAGACTTGGACCAGAAGTGGAAGCGAGTAAAACTTTTTGTGAATGACACGTACTCATCCTAACTATCATGTATATTTCAGAATGGAGGTCCGGTATGACCAATATGCTCATTTCCAAGTATTGCTAGCTCCTTAGTGTATCTTTTTCCCCCTCAGGCATAAAAACAAAACACCCTAACTTGGATCGAGTTTTGTTAATAATGGGTACAACTGTAACAGTAGATAGATCATATCACTGCATTGTCAGAGAAAGAGCCTTCAGCGAGACGTTTGCACCTGCAACCAAAGGTAACACGAGATGGACCACTGTAGAAACTTCAAAATGCCCACTTGTTGAAGAGAAATACATTTTTGAAGCAGAATCTATCAATTAAAGATAATTCTGCATTCATAAATTGTTGTGAGTTAAGTTGTATCTTACATATTAATATTGCTTTCTGTCTGGCTAAATCATAGACACAGTATCCAGCTCTTTGACTGTGGTAGCATCGGCTGATTGACTAGAGTTCGCTCTCACCTCTCGATACACTCCTCCTTTTGATATTCACACGTCTCTATTCTCTTAAAGCACACTCAGTGCATTTGCCATGTAAGCTGCTGGAACAGGCTTCAGCTCTTACACTGACACAGCACTGTGTTGTACGGCCACTACGTTATGGTATCGACTCCAGAGCAGACAGAAGCTGTACTTTTACTGCAGTTATATATCATAGATGCCAGTCAAAGGGAACTGGCTGAAGTGGATAAACTGTGCAAATTACCAGCATAATCTTTGCAATAATCCATTTGAATTTTGGAAATTTTTCCTTTGAATCCCACCTACATACTGTGAAAATAGGGGACAACTCTAGTCCAGTGTTGCATGTCAGGGGTGCAATGCTGCATTTTGGAAATGGATCTCTGTGGCCACTTTTACTAGCAGTATCCCACACCTGCTCTGTCAACAAACAATCTGAAACAAAATTCATAAATATGGCAAAGTCCAACTCCCCCGAAGGATAAACTAATAAAACCTGCCAATGAAGCATACTAGCCCAACTTGTATCAGAGATAATGGGAACTGCAGATGCTGGAGAATTCCAAGATAATAAAATGTGAGGCTGGATGAACACAGCAGGCCAAACAGCATCTCAGGAGCACAAAAGCTGACGTTTCAGGCCTAGACCCTTCGTCAGAGAGGGGGATGGGGAGAGGGAACTGGAATAAATAGGGAGAGAGGGGGAGGCGGACCGAAGATGGAGAGTAAAGAAGATAGATGGAGAGAGTGTAGGTGGGGAGGTAGGGAGGGGATAGGTCAGTCCAGGGAAGACGGACAGGTCAAGGAGGTGGGATGAAGTTAGTAGGTAGCTGGGGGTGCGGCTTGGGGTGAGAGGAAGGGATGGGTGAGAGGAAGAACCGGTTAGGGAGGCAGAGACAGGTTGGACTGGTTTTGGGATGCAGTGGGTGGGGGCGAAGAGCTGGGCTGGTTGTGTGGTGCAGTGGGGGGAGGGGACGAACTGGGCTGGTTTAGGGATGCAGTAGGGGAAGGGGAGATTTTGAAACTGGTGAAGTCCACATTGATACCATATGGCTGCAGGGTTCCCAGGCGGAATATGAGTTGCAGTTCTTGCAACCTTCGGGTGGCATCATTGTGGCACTGCAGGAGGCCCATGATGGACATGTCATCTAGAGAATGGGAGGGGGAGTGGAAATGGTTTGCGACTGGGAGGTGCAGTTGTTTGTTGCGAACTGAGCGGAAGTGTTCTGCAAAGCGGTCCCCAAGCCTCTGCTTGGTTTCCCCAATGTAGAGGAAGCCGCACCGGGTACAGTGGATGCAGTATACCACATTGGCAGATGTGCAGGTGAACCTCTGCTTAATGTGGAATGTCATCTTGGGGCCTGGAATGGGGGTGAGGGAGGAGGTGTGGGGACAGGTGTAGCATTTCCTGCAGTTGCAGGGGAAGGTGCCGGGTGTGGTGGGGTTGGAGGGCAGTGTGGAGCGAACAAGGGAGTCACGGAGAGAGTGGTCTCTCCGGAAAGCTTGCGGGAAATGCGGGAGACGCGGTCAAGGGCGTTCTCGATCACTGTGGGGGGAAAGTTGCGGTCCTTAAAGAACTTGGACATCTGGGATGTGCGGGAGTGGAATGTCTTATCGTGGGAGCAGATGCGGCGGAGGCGGAAGAATTGGGAATAGGGGAATAGCTTTCCGGAGAGACCACTCTCTCCGTGACTCCCTTGTTCGCTCCACACTGCCCTCCAACCCCACCACACCCGGCACCTTCCCCTGCAACCGCAGGAAATGCTACACCTGTCCCCACACCTCCTCCCTCAACCCCATCCCAGGCCCCAAGATGACATTCCACATTAAGCAGAGGTTCACCTGCACATCTGCCAATGTGGTATACTGCATCCACTGTACCCAGTGCGGCTTCCTCTACATTGGGGAAACCAAGCGGAGGCTTGGGGACCGCTTTGCAGAACACCTCCGCTCAATTCGCAACAAACAACTGCACCTCCCAGTCGCAAACCATTTCCACTCCCCCTCCCATTCTCTAGATGACATGTCCATCATGGGCCTCCTGCACTGCCACAATGATGCCACCCGAAGGTTGCAAGAACAGCAACTCATATTCCGCCTGGGAACCCTGCAGCCATATGGTATCAATGTGGACTTCACCAGTTTCAAAATCTCCCCTTCCCCTACTGCATCCCTAAACCAGCCCAGTTCGTCCCCTCCCCCCACTGCACCACACAACCAGCCCAGCTCTTCCCCCCCACCCACTGCATCCCAAAACCAGTCCAACCTGTCTCTGCCTCCCTAACCGGTTCTTCCTCTCACCCATCCCTTTCTCCCACCCCAAGCCGCACCCCCAGCTGCCTACTAACCTCATCCCACCTCCTTGACCTGTCCGTCTTCCCTGGACTGACCTATCCCCTCCCTACCTCCCCACCTAAACTCTCTCCACCTATCTTCTTTACTCTCCATCTTCGGTCCGCCTCCCCCTCTCTCCCTATTTATTCCAGTTCCCTCTCCCCATCCCCCTCTCTGATGAAGGGTCTAGGCCCGAAACGTCAGCTTTTGTGCTCCTGAGATGCTGCTTGGCCTGCTGTGTTCATCCAGCCTCACATTTTATTATCTAGCCCAACTTGTCCTGTGTTCCTCAGAACAGTGCTCCAATGTGACCAAAATATTCATTTCCAATTTGTTTTTATAAGCATTTCATCTTTTTTTAAAATCAGTGGAAAATGAAGAAGCGTTCAAGCTATTGAAAAGAAAGTTGCTCTATCCTGATGAAGTCTATTTATTACAATAACTTGAGATATTTTTCTTTTCAATGACTAATATGAGTAAAAGCGACAATCCATGCACAAAAGACAGATAATGTACTAGTGACTTTAATATGGTTGATTTGTCAGAAAAGAGCTAGGAACTAATTAGGCAAGGAAGAGTTGTTATCTGTAACTTTTCTGATGGGTACATTCATGGCTGCTCTAGAAAGTCATGTGACCATGTAACAGGGTACTGACCTCAGGTAATTATTTGCTGACCTAAGGCAGCCATTTTGCCAGGTACAAGGTAATTGGTGTTGCCTTTCCAAGTCTAAAGTGCAATTATGTCCAACATATGGGAACCAGACGATATCATAGCTAGAAATTTTATTTATTCATAGTCATCATAGCTAATTGACTCAATGAAAATAATGACCATGTAAAATTCTGCATTGATAATTTGATAGTTCACCAGAAAGGCAGCCATCAGTTAGGCTTGTGTTATGATGTTCCTCTTTAGTTGCCTACAGGAGGAGATAGTGGCAGCATTCAGAGACTCATGGGCCCTAGCAATAATTGGCAGGTAGGAGGGTGAAAGCACAGATCAGCATCCAGTCCAATTTAACCATAGGGCCTGACATTTAAAATTGTCTTCTCTTTCCAGTTGACAGACAGCTGCCTTTAGGGTACAGCTAGGCATCTCCCACTGCCAGCAGAATTACTGGAGGGCGTGGGGGGTTTGTGCAGTGGATGATGATGATCGGGGTGATGGACAGAGAGGTGAACAGATAAACGGAGAAGAAGCCCAGAGAGAGAGATATGAAAGGGGTAGGTAAACAAGAGGATTATTGATGGTAGGCCAGGACAGAAAAGAAGATGAATAAGTGATAATGACAGTGGAAATTAGGAAAGAATGGGTGAAAATATCGTGATGAAAGCAATTCATGTCATGACAGGACTGGGTGTTAAGGTGGGTGTTGGGGGGAGGGTGGGGTTTTGGGGAGTGGGGTAGGGGTGGGGACAGTGGGGTAGAGGGTAAAAAAAAAATGGAAGGATGGAATCAGGCTCCAAAGCTATTGAAGGTGATGTTGAGTCCTAGAGGCTGCAGGGTCCCCAACAGAAAATGAGATGTTATTCTTCAAGCTTGCACTGAGCATCGTTGAAACACTGCAGCAGGCCTGCTACGGAGATGTTGCTTAGGGGACCCCATACTGTGCTGAAGTGATAGGCGGCCAGAATCTCAAGTTCATTTTTGCGGACAGTACAGAAGTATTTTGGAAAGTAATCAACCAGTTTGTGTTTCATCTCCGCCCTGTAGAGTGGACTACATTGTGATCAGTGAATACAGTAGACTAGATTAATTGGAGTGCAGATACAACACTGCTTCACCTGGAAGGTGTTTCAAGGGCCTCAGATAGTGAAGGGGGGGTGGTAAATGGGCAGGCATCACACCTTCTGCTGTTGCATGGGACGGGGGTTGTCATGGGGGTGGGGTTGTGTTGTGAATGGAGGAATGGACCAGGGTGCGCCAGAGGGAAAGGTTCCTGCTGAAGGCTGACAAGGGATAGGAGGAAAATAGATGTCTGGTTACGGCATACTACTGGACGTGGCAGAAATGGTGGTGAGTAATCCTTTGAATGTGATGGCTGGTGGGTGCCAACTGAGGATCGGGCAGACGTGAGGGACAGTGGCAGGACATGGCTTAGAACGCTTTCAGTCACAGTCGCATGGGATCTTTAGATAGGGAAAAAGGCGAGCGTTTCTGAGACCCCCCTGCAGAAAGTGGCATTGTCTGAACAGATGCAACAGAGGCTGAAAATCTGGGAGAATGGGATGGAGTCTTCACAGGAAGTAGGGTCTGAAGTTGTATAGTCATGGTAACTGTGGGAGTCAATGGGTTCGAAGTAGATATTGATGGCCAGCCTATCCCCAGAAATGGCAACAGAAATGTTGAGGATGGGAAGTGGGGAGTCAGAAATAGACTGGGTGAAAGTGAGAGCAGAGTGGAAACAGGAAGCAAAGTTGATAAATTTTTCCAATTCCTAACAAGAAAGGGAGATAGAACTGATTATGTCAATGATGTACCAGAGAAAGAGTTGTTGGTTGAAGCTGACGAAGACTCAGGTGTGACTGGGGCACATGTGGGCCCTATGGCATTAAATTTGGCCTGAAGAAAGTGAAAGGTTTTAAAGGAGAAGTTATTCAAAGCGAGAGCAAGCTCAGCCAGGCGGAGGAAGGTGGTGATGGATTGGGGCAGTTCAAACCTTTTTTCAAGGGAGAAGCTGACAGCCCTGAGACCATCCTGGTGGGGGATCGACGTATTAACGGATTGTACGTCCATGGTAAAGAGGAGGTTCCTGGAAACCTGTAAATTTTGAAACCAATGTGAAGCATCAAGAAAAATCGCAGATGTAAGTCGAGAGGTTTTGAACATGAGGGAAATAAATCATTTTGAGGTAGGAAGAGATAAGTTCCGTGAGGCAGAGACAGGCAGAAACAATGAGTCTACCAGGGTAGTCCTCTTTGTGGATTTTAGGGAGAAGATAGAAGTGGGCAGTATGTAGTTGGGGGACAAGAGGTAGAAGCTGTTAAGAGGGAGATCCCCAAAAGAGTTGAGTTTTGTTTTCTTCACTCATGGGAGGGGGACATTTATTGCATGTCTTTAGTTGCCCTTGAGGAGGTGGTGGTGAGCTGCCTTTTTGAACTGCTGTGGTCCACGTGCTCTAGGTGACAGACACAGGCACAATGGGCTGATGCTCGATGGTGGGGTCATGGTCCAGAGGGAGATAGGAGGAAGTGCTTGGAAATTAGACCTCGGTGTCCACATGACACAGGCCCATATGGCAGCAAACAACAGAAGCACCCTTGTCAGCAGGCTTGACAAGAGGAGAGGTGTACAGCTAGATGGAGCCCAGAGACAGTGAGATATGAAGGAGGTGGGCAAAACCAGAAGATTATTGATAGTAGGCCAGGACAGAAGGAAGGATGAACAAGTGATAATGAGAGCTGAGAATGGGTCAGAATGGGTTGGCTGTGCTGAAAATAGACCATGTCATGACAGGGCCGAGTGTACAGATGAGTAAAAAATATGCCACCAGGCTGTAAAATTATTGAACTCAGATGTTGAGACCAAGAGGCTGCATGGCCCCCCCATCAGAAGGCCCGAAATGTCAGCTTTTGTGCTCCTGAGATGCTGCTTGTCCTGCTGTGTTCATCCAGCTTCACACTTTATTATCTCGGATTCTCCAGCATCTGCAGTTCCTATTATCTCAGAAAATGAAATATTGTTTATTGAGCTTGAGTTGAGACTTGCTGGAGCACTGCAGCAGGCCCATGACAGAAATTTTGACATGGGAACATGGTGGTACATCGAAATGACAGGCAGCTGGAAGCTCAGGATCATTTCTGTGGACAGCATGTAGCAGTGTGGTAATCTCTGGATTGATAGTTTGATGATAAAACCACTAGGCCATCACTTCTCACTTCACCAAAGAGGTTTGTGCAAGCACGTAGATTAAAGGTTCTTTAAGTTGAGCAGGAACAATGGCTTCAATCACAAAGGCATTTCTGGCCTAGAGAGATTTGGACTTGGTTTTAACTCGAACGAGGTGGGTGGATTTTGAGTGAATTAAAATTTTACCGATATATTGATGGGCCTGGACAGTGAGGATAACATAGCACTTCTCAACATAGAGGATCACAAACAAGGCTGTTTCTTAGGTGATGAGAAGCTACTAACAAACAAGGTCAAACCACCCGAGGGAAGCAACAGAGAAGGTCAGGAAGAAAAACAATCAAATAAAAGCAAAAATACTGCGGATGATGAAAATTTGAAACAAAGACTCAAAATACTGAAAAAACTCAGCAGTTCAGGCAGCATCTGTGGAGAGAGTAACAGAACTAACATTTTGAGTCCAACATGGCTCATCTGCAGAACTAAATTAACAAATCAAAGGTCAACAAAATTTCTTTCAGGTTTGTTCATAATACGACAATGTCAATATTTGGGTCATAACAAAACCAGCTGTTTTGAAAATGTATTGTCAATTTAAAAAATAGGGGGGAAATGCTAATTTATTCATGATGGCCTCATTGTCTTGCAAATGCATGAGTGATCATCGCTTATGGGGTTTAATATCCTCTGGTGCATTGGTTAATATGTCAGCATTAAATTCCTTTATACGCTCATTTAGAACATTTAACCTGTTTTGACCAATAACAATATTAAAATACTGCTCAAGGAGTTCAATTAAGTCATTTCTTCAAACTGGTTTCATCCCTTACTTATCACTCATGTAACTGCCGTGACTAATTCAACAGAGAGACCTGATTAGTTTTAATTTAAATGTTATTGATGTCCTACCATACAAGAGATATACATACAGATTAACAGATAATAATCCCTCTGAAGCACTAATAAACAAAAAGTCCTTAACGAATCGATAGATTGCAAAATGGAATGACCCTATTTATTACACCAGTTGCTTAGCAACAGCCCTCTTTGGTCTAATTTGCACAAGGCAGGCACTTGTCAGCATCTTAGGAAACAAAAAAACAAAAAACTGTAACCATTATTCTCTTTTATTCTCTGCAATGGCTAATGTGTCAGGAGGTTGAGTAATTCAGGCCTTTTCCAACTGCTGGTGCACACAAATGCCTAAATTACACCAGCTATTGTGTGCCTCACACAAACTAGTGACTCATCTCTCCAATCCCTCTCTATATACATGTAAAATAGGCCCCTCTTTTAATTAATTCAAGCAGTGCTTTTTCTGGCATTTTGAAAACACAATGAATCACTTGATCTCTTGATGACTCGGTAGCGGATTTTAGCAACATGAGTGTTAGGCTGGAGATGCTGAGGACTGCACTAGACTGTGGGGAAATTTGATCGAGGAAATTTGGGTAGAAAATGGTGGTGGATTGGGATCAGGTAGACAGTGAGAAGCTTCTCCCAGTAGTTGATGGTGCAAGGACCAGGGGACACACTTATGAGTGTAAGGGGAGGCGATGGCCTAGCTGTGTTATTGCTACACTATTAAGCCAGAAATCCAGGTAATATTCTGAGACCCAGATTCAAACCCCACTGCAACAGATGATAGAAATTTAATTCAATGGATGTCTGGAATTAGAAGTCTAATGATGTCAATTATCAGGAAAAATCCATCTAATGTCCTTTCCAGAAGGAAATCTGCCATCCTTACCTGGTCGAGTGACTCCAGATGGCAATGGGGTTGACTCTCAACTGCCCTCTAGGCAAATAGGGATGGGCAATAAATGCTGACCCAACCCCAATGACAATCACATCCTGTGGATGAATAAAAGAGGAAAAAAAAGACTTATGAGAAAGAATTGATTCATGAAGCAAGTAGTAACGACTTAGATAACACAGTGTGGAGCTGGAGGAACGCAGCAGGCCAGGCAGCAATAGAGAAGCAGGGAAGTTGACGTTTCGGGTCGGTCAGAAATGGCCCAATTGGCAGAAATATCCATTTTCCTGCTCCTCTGATGCTGCCTGGCCTGCTGTGTTCCTCCAGCTCCAATCTGTGTTATCTCTGACTCCAGCATCTGCAGTTCTTACTATCTCTGTGTAATGACTTGGAACTGTCTATGGAAGTGAAAGAGGAGACTAATGAACTCAATAGCAAATTGGATGGACTTTGGAGGGATCGAAACTTATAGGACGAAGGGGATGGGAACATGGGGCAGAATGATTCATTCCACAAAACATAGGGATTCACTTTTATATCATTACACAATGTGATCATTCTTACAATTATATGTAAAATGTATGCAAGTATTTGCATTCCTCTAATATAAATTACTGTCAACAGTGTTCCCTAAGCTGAAAAGAAAGAAGTGCAAATGCTGGAAATCTGAAACAAAAACAGAAATTTCTGGAAAATCTCAACAGGTCTGGTAGTATGAGTAGAGAGAAAGCAGGGTTAATGTCAGAACTGCTAGAGAAGGGTCACTGGACCCAAAACGTTAATTTTGTCTTCTTTCCCCACATATGCTACCAGGCCTCCTGAGTTTCTCCAGCAATTTCTGTTATTGTTCCTGAAAATAAAAGCTTCTGAAGGAAGTGATAATGGGAACTGCAGATGCTGGAGAACCCAAGATAACAAAGTGTGAAGCTGGATGAACACAGCAGGCCAAGCAGCATCTCAGGATCGCCTGAGATGCTGCTTGGCCTGCTGTGTTCCTCCAGCTTCACACTTTGTTATCTCAGTTTCTGAAGGAAGTTCTGTTTTACAATCACTCAGTGCTGTCTGTCATGCATCAAAATTGACACTAAATTATCACAGACCCTGTATTGAAAACAACAAATGCTGGAGATCACAGCAGGTCAGACAGCATTCAGGGAGAAGCAACAAGCTTACATTTTGAGTTTAGATGATTTTTCACCAGAGCTAAAGTGAAGTGTGGAAGGGGCAGTATTTATGCAATAGTTTGGGGGATGTGTTGGGCAGTGGGTGTAGGGTGCTGGTCGAATAAAGATGTCAATAGTTCAGATTAAGAGATCAGAATGTGAGAATGGCAGATCAATGTTGTGTCTACCTGCCAGACTTGAAAGGACAGACAGCCCCACTTGGATGAGGGAGAGGGGAGAGACAACATAACAACAGAATGTAACAAGCTAAAAGAAAGAGAAGAAATGGTTCACAATTTGAAAGTGTTGAACTCAGTGTTAAGTCCAGAAGGCTGTAAAGTGCCTGGTCTGAAGATAAGATGTTGTTCCTCCTGTTTGCGCTGTGATTCACTGGAGCACTGCAGCATGCTGAGCACAGACAAATGGAGATGTGAGCAGGACGCTGTTAAGATGACCAGCCACAGGAAGGAAGGGGTCACACTTCTGCACAGACCAGAGGTGTTCCTCAAAGCCGTCGCCCAGTCTGCGTTTGGTTTCTCCAATGCAGAGTAGGCCACATTGGGTGCAGCAAATACAATACACAAGATTGGAGGAGATTCAAGTGAAATGCTGCTTCAAGTGGACAGACAGTTTTGGCTCTTGGTGGTAAGCAGGGATGAGGTGAAGGGGCAAATGTTACACCTTCTGTGGTTACATGGGAAAGTGCTCTGGGGAGGATGGGGTGGTGTTGATGGTTGTGTAATGGGCTAGGGTGGCCTGGAGGGACCGATCCATGTGAAATGCAGGCAGGGGGAGACAGATGTGTTTGGGGGTGCTGGAGTTCTGCTGGAGTTGTCTGAAATGGCGGAGAATGATCCTTTGAATGCAGAGGCTGGTGGGATGAAAAGAGAGGACAAAGGGGACCCAATCACACCACTGTGGGTGATGGATAGAGGCAATGGCTGAAGCACGGGTGATAGGCCGGTTGCAGTTGAGGGCCCTATTAACCACAATGGGTGGGAAACTACAGGCATGGAAGAAGAGAGTCATGTCGGCAGCACTGTTTTGGAAGGTGGCTTCATCCGAACGATGTGACATAGGGGAAGGAACTGGGAGATTAGGATGAAATCCTTGCAGGATGTGGGATGTGAAGAACTGTAGTGAACGTAGCTATGGGAGTCAATGGCTCTATCGGTGACGGCATGGATATTTTATTCCCCAAAATGGAGACAGAGAAGTCAAGGAAAGGAAGGGGCTGAAATTGGAGGCAAAATGAACAAGTCTTTCAAGGTTCTAGCAGTAGCATGAAGTGTCACCAAAGCAGTCATCGATGTACTGAAAGAAAGAGTTGTTGGAGGGGCCCAGTGTAAGACTGGAACAAGAATTGTTTCACATGCCCCATAAAGAAGCAGGCATGACTGGGACCCATGTGAATGCCCGTAGCCATTTCTTTGACTCGGCAGAAGGGACATAAAGTAAAGGAAAAATTGTTCAGTGGGAGAACAAGTAGAGCCAGGCAGGGGAGATTGGTGGTGGATAGGGATTGTTCAGGCCTCTATGACTTTGAGGTCACACACCCTGCTTTGTTAATGAAATCCTGTGTGACCTACAGAACAGGACTGCAAACATATGGGACCTTATTTCACTGTTGCCACTAATATTGTTGTAATATTCCTTAAAGTACCTTATTCTTTACTGTCATTAACTTGGCTTTCTCCCAGGCACACTAACAGGTCTGCCTTCATTATCTGCATCCTCAGGGATACATAAATTGTTCTTGTTATTAGCTGTCGTATTCATGGATGTCCAGTCCAGCTTGTGTACTCTCCCCACTACCTCAAGGCTACATAAATCTAAATGCATCTTACTAACTACCCTCCTCATTCATCTGTGGAAGTGGTAGCATATTGATAATGCCCTGAACTAGTAATCCAGAATCCCAGTTTAATGTGCTGACATGGCTTCATAGAGTCATACAATATGGAATAGGTCTATAGGCCCATTGAGTCTGCACAAACAAAAGACTATCCTAAATCTACACGAGTTTCACTTTCCAGCACTTGGCTCATAGCTTTGGATTTTTTGACATTTCAAATGTTGATTCACGTTCTTTTCAAAGGTTATGAGGTTTCCTGCTCCAATTACTCCCCCAGGCACTGCATTCCGGATTCCTACTACTCTCATGGCAGATGGTGAAATTTGAATTCAATAAAAGTATGGAATTTGTTATAAAAAAAAGAGCTAGCCTAATGGAGATGGAATAATCATTGTCAATTGTCATAAAACCCAGTTCAGAGATATGCAGCTAAGGTGGATTGGCCATGTTAAATTGCCCCACAGTGTCCAGGGACATGCAAGTTAGTCGGTTTAACCATGGGAAATGCAGGGTTATGGGATAGGATAGGAGGATGGGTCTGAGTGGGATGCTCTTTGGAAAGTTAGTTTGGATTTGATGGGCTCAGTGGCCTGCTTCTACACAGGAGGGATTCTATGATTCTATCTGGTTCAATACTATCTGCTATCCTCACTTGGTATGGTCTACATATGATGCCAAAATCCCAGGATAATGTTCTGGGATTCCAGTTCCCACCACTCTCATGGCAGATGATGAAACAACACCACAATAAATGGTGAAATTTGATTTCAGTAAAATATATGGAAAAGCTTCACCTAATGGTGACCAAATAATCATTGTTGTAAGAACCCATTTAGTTCATTAATGTTTTTCAATGAAGGAAATATGTGGTCTTTAACTGGTCTGGTTTACGTGTGACTCCAACCCACAACAATGCAGATGACCCTGACCTGCCCTCGGAAATGGCCTAGAAAACCAATCAGTTCAAGGTCAGTTTAGGAATGGGCAACAAATGGCAACCTTTCAGCAATGGCCACTCCCTTACAAGATAAAAAGCCCCATTCTTTATCGTTAACCTTCTCTTCTTCAGGAAGACCAAATCCCACTGTCCTGTGACTTGTGCTCAAATCATGCCCTCTATTCAGAAATTTCTGCTCTAAGTTCTGTAATCCCATGTCGATCTTTTGCCTTTATGCTTCTACAAAGGCTTTCGTTTGTTAGAAGAGCATTGTTGGAAAATAACCTTCCTGTACATGAGCAAAGGAATCTATTCATCATCGAAGGGCACCGTACATATATTTGTGACGCATCTTTCTGAGCTATGGGAATTTGTTCCTCACTACAACACAGATTTAGCAAGGCCACTGGAGAACAGAGAGACAAAGCTGTCAGAAGTTCAATCCAATGTTGTCACCATTTCCCCCTCAGTACCACAATGTAAGTTCCACGCAGTTCGTCAGGAGTAGAGCCATAAAGATGTACAGTGCCAAAACAGACCCTTCAGCCCAACTCGTCCATGCCAACCAGATATGTTCCATTAATGCAGTTCCATTTGCCAGCATTTGGCCCATATCCCTCTAAACCCTTCCTATTCATATACCCACTCAGATGCTTCTTAAGTGTACTAATTGTACCAGCCTCCACTGTAACCTCTCTGATGAAGGGTCTAGGCCCGAAACGTCAGCTTTTGTGCTCCTGAGATGCCGCTTGGCCTGCTGTGTTCATCCAGCCTCACATTTTATTATCTTGGAATTCTCCAGCATCTGCAGTTCCCATTATCTCTCTCTCCACTGTAACTGTACCAGTTTATTCCATACATGCACCACCCTCTGCATGAAAAAGTTGCCCTTTACGTCCCTTTTATATCTTTCCCCTCTCACCTTAAACCTATCCCCACTAGTTTTTGACTCCTTTACCCTGAGGAAAAGAACTTGACTATTCACCCTATCCATGCCCCTCATGATTTTATAAGACTCTACAAGGTCACCCCCTCAGCCTCTGACACTCCAGAAAAAATAGCCCCAGCTTATACCTATAGCTCAAACTTTCCAATCCCAGCAACATCTTTGTACATCTTTTCTGAACTCTTTCAAGTTTCACAATAGATGATGTAAATCATCGCTACAGATTAGATTCCCTACAGTGTGGAAACAGGCCCTTCGGCCCAACAAGTCCACACTACCCCTTAGAGCATCCCACCCAGACATATCCCCCTATAACCCACACACCCCTGAACACTACGGGCAATTTAGCATGGCCACTCCACCTAGCCTGCACATCTTTGGACTGTGGGAGGAAACTGGGGCACCTGAAGGAAACCCACAAAGACAAAGCGACCATGTGCAAACCCCACACAGACCACTTATCTGAGGCTGGAATCAAACCCGGGCCCCCAGCACTGTAAGGCTGCAGTGCTAACCACTGAGCCACCATGCTGTGGGGATGTAGGGAGGCTGTTCTCCTTGTAGAAGGTAAAGACTGAGAGGCAATTTAAAGAGGGATGTTCCAAATGACAAAGGACCTGGTCACAGCAGGGAGCAGAAACCGGTCTCCCCTTTTTGACCAAACATTGGTGACTTCCAGTCCTCAATGTCAATCTTCCAGCAGCAATTTGGAAAGGGCAGTTGTCCAAGTGCTGAGAGTTTCTATATCACTGAACCTGACAACAAACACAAAGAAAAATCTGTCTCACCCTCATGATGGTTAATGTGGTCAATTTCAAACAGACATTGGGGATCTTATTAAAACTTTATTCCCTTCTGTTTTCTCTCCCTTCCTCCCTAATGCTGCAAATGACCATTCTACAGGGCAAGAGATCATCTACATTATGCCAAATGAGTCAGTATTACACAGTATTTACCATGAATCCCTAGTGCAGACCGCTCCATGGGTCATAAGGTGCAAGGACTAAGGCATTCTTTAATGATATCACTGAGGAAACTGCCTACTATTAAACAACAGAAGGAAAATGTTGGTTAGACAGAGTGCAGGCATATATTTTTCCAGTCAGAGTCTTATTCCAGCCACGTGGGCAAGAAAACCTCCCAATGATGGTCATATATGCTCCACACCTTTCTGATGAATCAGTACTCCTCCATGTTGAGCAACATTTGGAGGAAGCACTGAGGATGGAAAGGACACAGAGTATGTTCTGGGTGGGTAGCTTCAATGCCCATCACTAAGAGTAGCTTTGGTGCATCCCTACTGGTCAAGCCCTAATGGACATAGCTGCTAGAATCAATCTACAGCAGTTGATGAGGGAACCAACAAGAGGAAAAAACATACTTGACCTCAATTTTACAATCTGCCTGTCGCAAGTGCATCTGACAATAACCGTATCAGTTAAAGTAACCGTCACGCAGTTCTTGTGAAGAGTAAGTCCCAACTTTCTTTTGAGAATACCAGCCATGATGTTGTGTGGCACTGCCACAATGCTAAATGGGACTAACTTCAAACAGATCGAGCAACTCAAGACTGGACATCCTTGAGCTGCTGTAGCCATCAACAGCAGTAGAATTGTACTCCGGCACAATCTGTAACCTCATGGCCCGGCATATTCCCCACTCAACCGTTACCATCAAGCCAGGAATTCAATCTTGGCTCAATGGAGAGTGCAAGAGGGCATTCCAGGAGCAGCACCAGGCATACCTGAAAATGAAATGTCAACTAATGAAGGTACAACACAGGAGTCCCAGAGGACCATAAGGCTGCTGTCTCATTAGAGAGGGACAACTGGTGATAATTTAACCTGGGGTTCACCGCACCTTGGGCAAGGGGAAGGGTTGAGAAAGAAAACCCTTACTGGTAACCTCAGCCAGTGCAAGGAATCCTTTTGTAATTTCTGGAGATTAAGGTCTTTAACGTAGAAAACCTGTTTCCATCAATTGAACTTATAGTGACTATCGGACACATATTTACATGTTTGGGCAAGAGTTAGAGGGGTGGACATGAGAAAGAACTTATTTTATGCAGAAGCTGAAAATGATCTATGGCCCACAGTTCCACAATGTGGAAAAGATGTTGAATGACCTTAAAAGAAAATTGAATCTTGAGAGAATTAAACTTAGTTAAATTACAGAGTTAGAACTTTGTAATAAGATTGATTGTAACGCTTTGTAGAGAGCCAGGAGAGACTCAATGGGCCAAAATTCCTTTTTCTGTGTTGGTTTGATGCTATATTTCCAAGTGAAATTTCTAACCAAGCTGAGATCACAGCTCACTTGCACACCTCTGTGCCCTCGTGTTACAACAGAGCTTCCAGCTGGCAACTTTCATTTTTGGTTCAAATGCATCAGATCTATTAGTTCAGCAAAACACTTCAAAGAAGACACCGCACTGCTTTCAACATAAGTCATTGTTGGCACACTCCTGAGCTATTACTGTTGAGGTTGCAACTGTGTGATCTCATTACGCCAATGTGTCTAATGTCTTGTGAAAGTTGGATATGGTTCAGAAACCATTAGGGTATTTTATTAACTGTGATAAATGTAAATCAATGATAAAGCCTGAAAGGAGTAATTATGAAGATTCATTAATTATTCGGAATTCTGAACATTTTCCTGAAAATACACTTTATTGATAAAAATTACCAAAACATGTTACATGACTGTTCAAAGTTGGTACTACTTAATGAGCAAACCAAATCAAATTTTTTTCCCAAAATTGCTCACATTTCCAATTACAGTTCTAAATATTCAGTATTCTCATGGCCTAAACATTTAGTTTACAGGCTGAGGTGTTATTCATAAACCCTTGGTGCGCTAAATGCTGAAAGACCTCAAGCACTAGCTTGTCCCCAGTAAAAGAAAGGCCTGACATTTACATTTTGCCACTTATTTGCAATCCCATACACCCAAGAGTGCTTCAGAGTCAATAAAGTGTAGTCCCTGTTAGAATGCAGTGCAACATGACAGGAAACATATGCACACCAAGTTCCTACAAACAGCAGGGTAATTATCTGTTTTAGTGGTGATGGTATGGGCATAAATATTGGCAGGTCACAAGGCAGAAATTCCCAGTTCTTCTCCAACATAGTGGCATGGGATTTCTGTTTAAAATCCCATGTGAAAGTTGGCATTTCTGACAGTGCATTACTGCCACGCTGAGGTATGTTGGAGTATTGTTCTACGTGTGTTGGCAGGCCCCCTGTATTGCATCCTGAAATTGTTCTTTAAAGGTGAACTAAGATAATGCATGATGACAGGCTCATCAACTGCACAGTGCAAGATAACTTAGCTGAATGCAGTTCTAAACATACATTCCAAATAATTGAGGCCAAGTGTCCGGAATAACTGTTCAGCCCAGCCTTAGCACTGGGTGGCACAGATTTGGTGTCCCTACCTCCGAACCAGATGACTTGCGTTCAAGCCCGACCTGCTGAAGTGATGTTGAATACAATCTCTGATTAAAAATAGCTCCCTAGCACTGGGAAGGCTTTTGTGGCACAGTGGTAGTGACTCTACCTCTGAACAAGAAGACCTGGGTTCAGGTCACACCAACTACAGACATGTAGTGAAACGGGTTGATTCAAAACACCAATAGCTGACTTCCTTTGGAAGGGAAGCAAAACGAGCTGGCTTCTCAACCAAAGAAGTCTGAAATTGTTGCTTGTGCTAAACTGGATTTACAATAAAATCCCTAGCTGAGGGGGGATGCAGCAGTGTAGTGGATTAGTAATTCAGAACCTTAGGTTTTTGCTCTGGTGACATTGGTTCAAATCCCAACAAGACAGGTGCAATTTCACAAAACATTTTCTTTAAACAGCCGGCCTAATGGTGACCATGTAACCATTGTTAATTGCTGCAAAAACCAAACCATGTGGTCCCTTGCCCTGTAAAACCTCAGGCTAATATAGCACCGCCACAGCTCAACTACTTCTGAAAAAGGGTCCTGAACCAAAATGTCAGCGCTCCTTCTCTTCCGATGCTGCCTGACCTGTTGTGTTCCTCCAACTCCACACTGTGTTATCAACTAACTCATTGTTGAGCAAGTAGCTCTAAATCACCAGCACTTTGGTAACCAAGAAGAGCAAAGGCAACAGGCACACGAGAAACCTTCCCCTCTCAGCCATTCCCAACGCTAACCAGGATAAATACCATATGGGTCATTTCATTCAAACAAAACTCCTAACCTGATTGGATTACTTTAATACACAGACAACACAAAAGTCTTACTGCACATGTGTTGCACCTACATTATTCTTAACAACAAATGTGTACCATGAAGGAAACTGAACAAAACTGGAGTCAATGGTAATCAACTCTCTACTGATTGGAGACACTAAGGAAGATAGTTGTGGTTGTTGGAGATCAGTCTTCCCGGTTCCAGGACACCTCTACAGAATTTACTCAGGATAGCGTCGTAGACCTGACCATCTTCAGTTGCTTTATCGATGACCTTCCCTCCACCATAATGTCAGAAGTAGGATGTTCAATGATGATTATACAATTTGCAGTTTCTCAGATGCTGAAGCAGCACATGCTAAATGCAGCAAGACCTAGATAACCAGTAATAGTTGCATTGCACAAGGGCCAGGCAATGACCATCTTCAGAAAGAATGAACTAATCTTCGCCACATAATATTCAATAGCATTGCCATTATTGAAAGGCCCAAGATCAACACCGCAGAATCATAACTGGACTAGCCATGCAAATACAGTGTCTAGTGGCTACAAGAGCAGATCAGAGGCAAGAAATCTAGCAGTCAATAACTCACCTTCTAACTCCCCAGTGTCTGTCCACCATCCACAAGAGAGAAGTCAGGAATGTGATGGAATACTCCCAACTTGCCTGATGATGAAACTCCAACAACATTGGAACAGGAGTAGGCCATTCAGTCCCTCAATTGTGTTCGACCATTCAATGAGATCATAGTTCCATCTAACTGCTTTTGGCCCATATTCCTCAATACCTTTGCTTAACAAAAATGCATCTATCTGAGATTTAAAATTAACAAGTGTTTCAGCATCCACTGCCATTTGTGGAAGAGAATTCCAATCATCTACCACGCTCTGTATGTAGAAGTCCTTGCTAAGTCTCTCCTGAACGGCCTGGCCCTAATTCTCAGACTATGCCCCCTACTTCTAGAATTCCCAACCAATGGAAATCGTTTACCTTTATCTACTCTGCCTTTTCCTGTTAATATCTTGAAGATTTCAATCAGATTAACCCTTAAAGCTCTTAATCCTGGAGAAAACAGACCTCCCTCACCTCCCCTCATAATTTAACACCCTGAAGTCCAGCTTTCATTCTCGTAAACCTACATTGTACACATTTCAAGGCCAATATATCCCTCCTAAGATGTGGTGCCCAAATCCGCTCACAGCATTCCAAGAGGAGTCTAACCAGGGCTTTTTAATAATTGCAGCTTAACTACTGCATCCTTATACTCTAGTTCCCTAGACATCGAGGTCAGCATTACATTAGCTTTCTTGATTATTTTCTGCAGTTGCTTGTGATGTTTTAAAGATCTCTCCACTTGAACTCCAAAGTCTCATTGGACATCCATTGTACTTAACTCCATACTATTTTGAAGGTATCCTGATTTATCCTGTCTCTGTCTAAAATGGATAATCTCACACTTGCTAACATTGTACGCTATCTGTTGCAGGTTCTCCCATTCTTTCACACTGCCAATATCCGTTTGTAATTTTGGAACAGTCTGGGCAGGCCTGTGGTAATATTTTCTCAGGTGCATTGCTCATTTCTGTGGGCTGAGTTTGCAAAGGACATACCAAGCTGAACTTTGCAAAATGCCAGAATCATCCAAGTAGCTCCTGGATGGTGAGTGTAGTCAGACTCAAATAGATAATATTCTTTTAATGCTAGGTGTCTCAGATCTGTAATTAGTAAACATTTTACCAACACACCTACAACAGACTCTACGTATATCTATAAAATATAATTATTCACAGGTATTTCCACACGTGCTGCCAGACCCGCTGAGTATCTCTAGCATTCTCTTTGTTTGTTTCAGACTTCCAGCATCTGTAGTATTTTGCTTTTATATAATTATTCCTTTGTTAGACTCAGAAATCCCACCTTATTCAGCCTGAGAAAAGGATGTGTTGGAAGGTCTAAATATTGAGTAAATGTTAAATACTTGATTTCTGGCTGAAGCCAAACAGCAAAGATGTCGCACTTGCTTTTATTTTAGGGCACCCAATTCCTTCCACAGTGAAACTGCAGATTCTTTCTGACGGTACATTTTTTGAAGTTCCAGGAACACTTCAGTACATCTGCCAAGCATTTATCCTTCTGCTATAAAAATGAGTCATACTGTACTCGGAACATTAACGCTGTTTCTCTCCCCACACACACTGCCAGACCTGCTGAGTTTTTTCAGCATTTTGTGTTAATATTTCTAGGTTCCAGCATCCACAGAATTTTGTTCTCATTTATCATTCAAATTGGGAACGTGTAGGTGGAACACATAGTCTTGACAGAGGGTGGTGCAAGGGGCCTTGTCATAGTGGTCAAGCTTTATTGCACATCTTTCTCTCACACTGGATAAAGCAAATGAACGAATAATTATATTAAAACAAAATGCTGCAAGTCTGAAACAAACTCAGAGAATGCTGGAGAGACTCAGCATGTCTAGCAGCACATTTTGAAATACAATGAATCATTATATTTTACAGATATTTGTACAATCTGTTGTAGATTAGTACGTAAAATATCCCTTAACTACAGATTTGAGCCAATATCTTAGAAAAGCTGAACGGGAGGTTGATCACATCTGAACCAGGAATGCAGGATTGTATTCAACGGAAAGATTGATCCTTCTCCTTAAAGCAGAGAAAATTGAGAGATTTGGTTGAGGCATGCAAAGTTAAGAAAAGTTTTGATAGAGTAGATTTGGGAAACTCCTTTGAGCGATATGTGGTTCAGTAACCACAGAACACAGGTAAGTACTCATGTTTCCATTTAGCTTTTGTGGTGTCTGGTTATTCTACTTGGAATCCACACCCAAGCTTAGGTAATCAAGCACAGTGAACATAGATCAGTTACCAGACTCACATATTCAAGCACAGAACAATACAACACTCATCCTGGAAAGTGGGGAGTATTTCGTCATATGCCTGATGTATCTTGAAGATGATGAGTGGACACTGGGGGATCACGAGGTGAGCTACTCTCTATAGCCTTCCTAACATCTGATCTGCTCTTGTAGTCATTGTATTGTACACTACTCAAGTTCTGGTTCTGGTCAATGGTAACCCCTAGCATGTTGATAATAGGTGACTTCTCTTAAGAGGAAAAGTTGAGTAGGGTGGACCGATGCTCACTGAAGTTCAGATGAATAAGAGGTGATCTCATTGAAAGGTAAGGCACTTGATAGGATAGATGCTGAGATGCTGAGAGAATGTTTCTCCCAGTGGAAGTTTCTAGAACTAGATGGAAATAACAAGGAATTTCTGCTCTATGATAGTCACAAGTTTTTGGAATTCTCTTGCACAGACAGCAGTACAGGTTGGGTCATTGAATCTGTCAAAGACCGTATTAGATTTTTGATCAACCAAGGCTCAAAATCCTGGAATCCGCTCCATAACAGCATTGTGGAGGATATCTACATCGTACAGACTTCAGCAGGTTAAGAAGGCAGCTCACTACTGCTCTCTCAAAGGCACTTAAGGTGGACAATAAATGCTGGCCTTGCTAGTCATAATCACAATTTAAAAATTCTCCTGCCCTTGCCCTTTCACACCCTCTTCCCTTTGCTGATTTCCTCTCTCTATTTTTGTTCCAAAACTGTTAGTTCTCTCGCTTCTTCCATTCTGATGAAAGTTTGTCAACCTGGGCCATTCCTCCACAAGTGGCATCTGACTTGGTAAGCTTATTCCAACATTTCCATCTTTTGTTTGAGATCATCAAGTGTATTCATTTCCAGAGTTGCGAGGTACCCGTCGCAGCTGCTCGATCACTTAAAAGTCTGCAGATGCTGAACAGCCGTAATTTGTTTCTGGTTTAGTACTTGAAAGACTGGGCTATTTTCAGCCTACAGAAACTGATTGTGTCCCGCAGCATCAGCGCAAACAACATTGCTTGTTAATAATGTTTAATGAGATTAGCAGCTGCAAGCTGCAATACTTCAATGATGGAAGGATATTTATAACACATACCATAGCCCCCACTTCTTGGGGTACGTGGTGGAAGGGAGGGGGTGCTTTGTGGCGAAATGGCAATGTCGCTATCTCTGGGACAGAAGACCTGTGCTTATTCATGTCAAATACAATCATGCAGATTCAGTTGCCAGTTAGGAAGGCAAATACAATATTAGCATTCATTAAGTGTAGTGCTGAGGCTGTAAAAGTCTCTGGTCAGACCACATTTGGAATATTGTGAGCAGTTTTGGGCCCCATTTCTAAGGAAGGATGTACTGGCCTTGGAGGGGCTCCAGAGGAGGTTTACAAAAATGATGCCAGGCACAAAGGGCTTGTCATATGAGGATCGGTTGAGGAGTCTCAGTTTGTACTCAATGGAACTTAGAAGAACGAGCAAGTATCTCATTTGAAACTTTCAGAATACTGAGTGATCTGGATAGATTGGACGTGAAGAAGATGTTACCCATAATAGGAGAGACGAGGACCCCTGGGCACAACCTCAGAATGAAGGGAAAAGCCTTTAGAATTGAGATGAGGAATTTATTCAGGGTGCTGAATCTGTGGAATTGGTTGCCACAGAGGGCTGTGGAGCTGAGTCATAAAGTCATAGTGATGTAAATCACGGAAACAGGCCCTTCGGCCTAACTCATCCATGCTGACCAGAAATCCTGGATAAATCGAGTCCCATTTGCCAGCATTTGGCCCATATCCGTATAAACTCTTCTCATTCATCTAGCCACCCAGATGCCTTTTAAATGTTGTAATTGTACCAGACGCCTCCACTTCCTCTGGCAGCTCATTCCATACACACACCACCCTCTGGATGGAACAGTTGCTCCTTAGGTCCCATTTATATCTTTCGCCTCTCACCTTAAACCTATGCTCTTTAGATTTGGGCTCCCCAACCCCAGGGAAAAGACCTTGTCTGTTACCCTATCCATAACCCTCATGCTTTTGCAAACCTGAATAAGTTCACCCTCAGGCCCCAGTGCTCCAGGGAAAATTGGTGTGTATTTATAAAAGAGATAGATACGTTCTTAAATAGTTAGAGGATCAAGAGGCATCAAGAAAAATCAGGAGAATGGGATTGTGAAACAACTCAACCATGGTCCAAACCTCAGTGGAGAATCACCCCTAACTCTGCACAGCTGGGAGAACTGCATCCAGGTTCCTCTCAGCAAATTTCTGCTGGAGGTTATTTTTCTTCAGAAAATTCATAAATCAAAAGGCACACTAAATTCACTGTGACGTTTAATTTTAGAGTTATTAACACTATTCCCCAGTCAAGCTTGACACAAACAACACACTAGTTGACTTTCTGGATTGTTCTATTTCTGTGTGCTACTGGATTCCAGTCACTAGGCAACTGCACAGATATTTTAATGAACCTCAAGCGTTTAAAATCTCTCTAAAGTGCATGCAAAAACAAAGATCTTACACTCTCTTGATGTCGCAGCCTCAAAGTTCCAGAAGAAACTCGAAAAATGATTAAAGACATCTCACCTTTCTTAACACACCAAATGTAATTTGATGCTAAAGTTATGCTTGCTCTTAACAATATTAGGTGAATAGATAGCATTGACGGTGAGAAACTATTTTGGCTGATTGAAGAATCTGAGACTAGGGGGCAAAGTGTAAACATTACAGAGAGGAAGTCCTCTTGCACCTAAATGGCAGCAGAGGATTGAAACTCTTTTCCACAAATCGTGGATGATGCTAAATTAATGGTTCATTTGAAACCAGAGATTGATAGATTTTCATTAATTTAGGAGGACAGTTAGGAGTCAGCCACCTTGCTGTGGGTCTGGAGTCACACATAGTTCAGAACAGGAATGGACGATAGTTTTCAGTCCCTAAAGGATGTGAGTGAACAAAATGGCTTTTACAACCATAAGTCAGTCTAGTTACAAATTCCAGATTTATTAATTGAATCAAAATTTCAACAGTGGGGATTTGAACAATGCCTCCTGAACATTACCCTGTGCCTCTGAATTATTAGTCCAGGGCATTAACAATGCTACCATTTGCGAACCAGTTGGGTTGTTACAACAATTGAGCAGCTTTCAAACAAGATGGCGGTGAGGTAGCAGGACTGTGTGTGGGCACTTGAGCCTGGGGCTTGTCCAGACTTCATTCTTGTTTTATTTAACTTTGCTCTTTTTTTTTTCTTTCTCTTTTATTTCTGTCTCGTTTTTGCTTTACTTTTGTGGTGGGTTAGTTGGCAGCATTGGTGGCGAGAGTGGGTCACTCACGGAATGGTGGCGACCAGCTGGTGATCTGAGGGAGGAGTAGGGGGAATCTGGCTCCTCCCACCGATTGGAGTTTGTGGGCACAAGCACATCCTCCTGGCATTTGGGGCTGATGGCAGCTCCTCCAGTGATCAGAGACAGCGGCGATGGCACCAGTGGCTGGATAGGACACAGCTCCTGCCTGCGATTGATGTGAAACTCACAGACTGTCCGAGACTTCAGGCCGTGGCCAGGCCTGGGTGCCTGCACCAGTGATCCCAAACAACTTCATGGAGATAAGTTCCAGACTTTGAGAAATGGATGTTTTTCTTAACATTGGGTTTTCTTTTATTTCTGTTTTTTTTAACAGAGATTTTAGTTTGTTAGATCTAGTTAGATCCAAGATGGCAGCTGAGAATGGTGATTTTGGGCCCTTTTTACCACACCCATGTATTCCTGTCATTGAGTACACGTGATAATAAGATCTAATTCTAGATCTAATATAATGGGTACATGGAGTTCGGCATCAAATCCCACCGAATGAGAAACAGGTTCAAGGGCCTAAATGTTCTCCTCCTGGACCTAAGGTAATACAATAATGGAAAAGTTGTCTACAGCACTTTTCATCATTGTAGAATATCCTAAAACACTTCATAGGCCAGTAAAATATATTTGAAGCATGGTCATTCTTCTAACATGGGAAGTACACAACTCAGGGCATACTCAGTAAGATCCCAAAATCAGCTATGAGATAATAAACAATTAATCCGGTTTATTGATACTAGTTGAGGAATCTGTATTGCTGTTGCGTCCACTGTGTCCATTGAATAAAATTGTGGAATTCCTGTATCTACCTGAAAGGGCACATGAAGCCTCAACTTGTTGCCTTACCCAATAGCACAACACCAATTCATTGGCCTCGTTTTTGGACTCAAGTCTCTGGAACGGGCCTTAAACTCACAACTTCCTGACTCAGAGGTAGGAGGAATGTTGTGATGTCACTTTAAGCAAGAACATGCTGGTGAGCGAGTAACCAGGATGTGGAACTTGTGACCAGAAACAAATGCACAGCCTGTGTCACAGCATGTCGCATGGGGTGTTTCAGGCAGTGTTTCTCTACAACAAGGATGGTTGAACCTTTACATTCAATCTGCCTGCAAAGTGATCTTGTAACGTATCTTGGAATTAACTCGAACAGCATTTGGTTTACCTTTTTCTGGTGTGAGATAGGTAAACCTATCTCAGGCAAACACGGAACCACTGAGTGGTACTAACTGAACTGCAGCCGATACTTGTTGCAAAAGTATTGTCTTTCAGAGCTCAACAGATTTCTAGCCTGCATTGTAAGGTCAGTCTGTCAGCAATAGTCTAGACCAAAGTTAGTGGGCAGAGATTGTTTGCTTCAGGTAAGTGACCTGTCATTTTGTTTTGCTCCATTTAAACCAAGGGAGACTTCAGAAGGAACAGACAGAACAAAGTGCTGAAACGTTTTCAATTGAGTTAAGTAACCCCCAGGTTTATGTATATGCGTTCAGAATTACTTGCAGCTCATGAAATCATTTTTAAAAATTGGAACAAAAGTACACCATTCAGCCCATTGAGCCCAGTGAACTTTCAGACAGAAAATATCTGGCTTCACTTCATTATCCTTCCTGTCCCACATAACCCTTCACCCCTTGTGAATCAAAAACTCGACTCAGGCTTGAATATATTCAATAGCCTGGCAGTTAAAAGTCCACCACATTGCTGTGGGTCTGGAGTCACATATAGGCCAGGCCCTGTAAGGAGAGTAGGTTTCCTTCCCTAAAGTACATCAGCAAACCAGATTTTTTTCCACAGCACTTATTGATGGCTGTCATGGTCACATTCACAGAGACTAGCTTTCAATTCAAAATTGTATTAATTCCCACTACTGACCTGGTAGGATTTGAACTCATACCTGCCGGAAAATAGTCTGAGCTTGTGTTGATCAATAATCCAGCAACATTGTCCCTACATCACTACCTCCCCTCAAAGTCTGAAATGATCAAAACAACATTTATCCATGGGAATTGCAACAGAAATATGTTTCAGGATTAATCAGGAAATTGTGCCCAAATAGCACTCTAGTTTATGTTTGTTTAATTTACCACAAAATGTATTTGCAGACTCATGTGAAACCCTCCATGGAACAACATTGTTGGCCAGTGTAATGAAATGTGAATATTTACTTTATTTCCTGGCATTAATTGGTTCATTAAGTGACTTGTTCCAAGAGAGGAATCGGTAAATATTGCAGAGGTCTTTTGATATTAATTAACACGACCTTTTATTTAAACATGGTAAATACCAGCTGCATACAGGTCAAGATTTCACCTCTGTCATAAGACTGCAAGACAAACCCAACTGTGAGTAATCTTATGATCATACATCACTTCCTCATGATCATAGAATTAATATTATTTGCATACTCACATTAGCACTTTACATTGTGCTCTCCTGGTGCAATTCTATTATTACAACTGAAAGCCTTCACAACACAAAAGTTTGTTAAGAACATCTAAACTTTTCACTTGTGAGTAACCTGATCACTGAAGATTACCTCAATAAAAATACACCTAATCATTTATTAAGTTCCTTCTTCACTTCTGAAGAAAGGCCACTGGGCCCAAAATGTAACTCTGCTTTCACTCTACAGATGTTGCCGGTCCTGCTGAGTTTCTCTACCAGTTTCTGTTTTGATTTCAGATTTCCAGCATCTGCAGCTCTTTGTTTCATTTACTAAGTTTATTGGTAAGGACCAGAAATTTCTTAGTAACGTAAGATACACCAGATATTAGAAGGTGTGCATTATCTGAAAAAAAAACAACCTGAGTTGTAACAGCCCCCAACTTGTTCGCAAAGGAACACAGTGGCCTGGTTACTTTGTGTCGATTTTGTTGGTTCAGCTGCCTTTTAATGTGTTTTTATTTCATGTGTTTCGACTCATTATGACACACCTCTATGGTAGGTGGGATTTGAGTGGGGATCTTCTGGCCTAGGGACACTACCACCGTGCTACAAGACCCTCAGGAATGCCTTTTAATGTCAGCATTAATTTTTGCCGTATTTAAACTTGACAAAACTGACAACTGAGTTTTTCTACATTTTTGTGCCAGATTGACCCTTATTACAGGGTTACCCTGGCACAGATTCTGCCCCAGTTTGTTTGTAACATTGAGATTTAGAAGCTTTTCTTTCCTTCACCTACCAGAATCTGACGCAACCAAATATGACCATTTAAGGAATAGAGCACAGATTCCAGGGAACAGAAGTTTTAATAATTGCTAAATATTTCAGACATCGGTTCATACCCATTCTGAAGTGAGTTGAATGCAGGAAATTTACGGTCTCTGCATAGGAAATAATGATGAGCCAACATAAATTAGCAAGTCAGAACCTTGGCAGATACAGTTCAAGTCTGGGCAAAGTGATCAAGGAAATTCACAGCTCATAGTTTATCAGTATAACACTTGTTGGTTTTGTTGGGCAGAGTGGAATATCTTCTACGTGATAATGGTCCTAAAACCTAGCAGGCAAATGCTACTCTTTCACAGATCAAAAGGTGCATGTTTCCCAAAAGATGAGTGTATCGTGCCTGCCAATATTTATTACCAGGCTGTGAGGCTTTTTCTTTGCATTAGGAAAGATACTTAAGGCTCTGTGTTTAATATAGACAAGCTGATGGAAGTACTTAATCTGCTGCCCTGTACTTCAATTGTCATGTTATTCTCAATTCCCTGCTCTGCTGAAGATGGAATCCATTATTACCATTCCGCCATACCTGCTGTTCTCTTGAAGTGATCTTCTTCCAAAGTTGGCTGTTTCCCTGTTGTGCTCAGCACAGGCACTGACAACTCAACAGCAACAACTTCACACTTCACAGTAGAAAGCCTGATCCTCTTCCACTGCTCTTAAGGCAAAACCAGTCTGGGGAATAGAAGCATCAATGACAAAGGCTAAGAAACATAGAGATAGGAGGAGGCTGTTCGTTCCTCAAGTTAATTCTTCCATACAGTTAGATCAAAGCTAAGTTGCATTTTAACCCTGTCTAATTCCTTGGTTGCACTTCCCTTGATAGTCATGTCTCATTATAATCTTAATCATCTATGTTACCATCTCACTTTTAATATTGCCAATTAACCAACTGGAGAAAGATATGGAAGCTAGGGATAGTGGGGAAATAAATGGTGAAGACTAGAAAAGAGTCCACATTACAGGAGATGAGGTGCTGGGAGTCTTAAAACACATTGAGATAGATAAATCCCTGGGACTTAATCAGGTGTATCCTAGGACATTGTGGGAAGCTAGGGAAGAGATTGCAGGGCTCCTATCAAACATATTTGTACCATCGACAGCCACAGGTGAGGTGCCAGAAGACTGGAGAGTGGCTAATGTTGGGCTATTATTTAAAAAAGGCTGCAAGGAAAAGCCAGGGTACTGCAGAACGGTGAGCCTGACATCAGTGGCAGGTAAGTCGTTGGATGGGATTCTGAGGGATAGGATTTACAGGCATTTGGAAAGGCGAGGATGGATTATGGATGGTCAGCTTGGTTTTGTGCATGGGAAACTGTGTCTCACAAACTTGATTGAGTTTTTTGAAGACATTACCAAGAAAACAGATGAAAACAGATCAGTGGATATTGTCTACATGGACTTTAGTAAGGCTGTCAACAAGGTTTTGCATGGAAGACTGGTTAGTAGACTTAGATCACTTGAGATCCAGGGAGAGGTAGCCAATTAGATACAAAACGAACTTGACAGAAGGTGATAAATTATGATGGTAGTTGTTCAGACTGCAAGCATGTGACCAGCGGTGTGCTGCAAAGGTCAGGGCTCGGTGCACTTTGTTATTCATTTATATAAACAATTTGGATGAGAATATAAAAGGCATGGTTAGTAAGTTTTTGGATGATACCAAAATTGGTGGCATAGTCGACAGTAAAGGAGGTTTTTTGAAGAGTCCAATGAGACCTTGATCAGCTGGCCGGTGGGCTGAGAAGTGTCAGATGGAGTTTAATTCAGATACATGTGAGGCGTTGCATTTTGGTAAGGCAAACCAGGGAAAGACTTACACAGTTAATGATAGGCACTGGCGAACGATATGAACAGAGAAACCTGAGGATTCAGATGCACAATTCTTTGAAATTGGTGCCACAGGAAGACAGAATGGTGAAGAAGGCATTTGGCACACTTGCCTTCATTGGTCATAACATTGAGTACAGGAGTTGGGACGTCATGTTGTGGCTGTACAGGACATAGGTGAGGCCACTTTTAAATTACTGTCTACCACTCTGGTCACCCTGATATAGAAAGGATGTTACTAACTTGGAAATGCTGCAGAAAAGATTTACAAGAATGCTCCTGAGACTGGAGGGTTTGAGTTATAAGAGAGGCTGGTTGGCCGGGGGTTATTTCTCCCTGGAGCATTGGACTACATAGAAAAGAAACCCGGCTGGATAGAAACAGACCATTTGGCCCAACAAGTCCACATCATCCCTCCAAAAAGCATCCCACCCAGATCCATTACCCTACCCTTTTCTGGTAACCCTATATTTCCAATAGCTAATCCACCCAAATTACATACTTCTGAATACTATGGGGTAATTTAGCTTGGCAAATCCACCTAACGTGCACATCTTTGGACCGAGGGAGGAAACCAGAAACCCACACAAACCCACACAGGGAGAATGTGCAAACTCCACACCGACAGTCACCTAACAATGGAATCATACCTGGGTCCCTGGCCCTGTGAGACTACAGTGCTAACCACTGAACCACCGTGCTATCCCTATTGGAGGCTGAAGGGTGGCCTTAGAGAGGCTTATAAGATCATGAGGGGCACAGAGAGCGTTAATATCCAAGGTCTTTTCACCAGTGTTGAGGAGTCCAAATGTAGAGGGCATAGATTTAAATTAAGAGGGGAAAGATTTAAAAGGAACCTGAGGGGCAACAATATGATCATGGCTGATCATCCAACTCAGTGCTCTGTTCCCACTCTCTCCCTAGACCCTTTGATTCACTCAGCACTAAGAACTACATCTAACTTTCTTGAAACTATTCAATGATTTGCCCTCAGATGCTTTCTATGGTAGAGAATTCCACAGGATCACTACTCTCTGGGTGAAGAAACTTCTCGTCACTTCTTCAGCTCCAAGTATCTCTGCTTTAACCTCTGGGAAAGAACATTAGAGAATATTTATGGCAATTCCATAGGTGGTGGAATTTTGAATTGGCATATTGCCTGGGTTTAGTTCCGACCTTTGGATTACTCACTCAGTAAACATTATCTCTGCACTCCCCTAGTGTTCTCCTTATTTTGCAGCATTCCAAGTAGTGTGGCAGCACTAACTATGAATCTTGGATATTACTCAATATTATCCTTGACATAGTTTTTTTTTCAGAAGGTGTAATTAATCCATAAAAATCCAGGGTTATATGCAATATTCTCCAGAGACATAACCATTGCTGTTGTACAGAACCTTTTAGAAAACCCCTGTTTATGGAAGGACTGCATTATTAATGCTGCAGAACAGATTTGATAAATTGGCCTTTTTTAATATAGCTACAATCTTGTATAGAATTATGTAGATGCATTATTTAAATAGGGACTCACAGAGAGTTGAGACTATCATCTTCTGAAGATAAACTACCTTCCAGATAAAGCAGAAAGAAAACTGAAGTGTTTTCATTCAGCCACTAATACTTTAATGAGATCTGTCTCTGTGCCCAAGTGTTGGGTGTCACTCAATATAATGGGAATATTTCTCTCTCTCTTGTCCATTGTGATTCATGTTACGTCAGGTTCAGGGCACAGATGGAAGAAAAGATGAGGCTCTGCAAACAGATAATTGGAGTAGAGACAAAAAAATTATTATCAATTATTTACAATACAGAAATAAAAGACTGTTCTTTTGCATCTTGTTATGGAATGGTGAATTCCAGTTGAATTGTTTCTGAAAATAGACACTCATCAGAGATCCACTCAGTTTGTTCCTAGTGGAGCATTGCAAATCTTAAGTTTTAATATGTCCTGAGTTTGGGTTGCAGGATCAGAAGCCACCTTTGGTGAGTGTTTGCATGATGTGTTGATAATGCACATGCTGGAGCTATCATTCACTTTGCTTTTTCCAACTGTCTGCCCCTTTTCTCCCCCAGCTGCTAAGGCCCATTTTCACAGCCACCACCCTGCCTGAGTGTGATCCCATGCAGTCCTCTAACTTATACAATCAACAAGAGGATAGCTTCTTACCTTTTGTGTTCATACCCTTTTCAAGAACTCAGATTTGCATTGTGTCTTTCACACCCTCATGACATCCTGATGTGCTTCATAGCCAACAGATAAATTTTGACATGCAGGGATTGTTAGTATATAGGGATTATGGTAGCAGCAGCCAAGCTACAGTCAACCCCCCATCTGATTCTCTCCAGTGATGTTAATTAATCTATTCTTGGTTGCATTCATTCAAGGATAAATATCAAGGAAGCTTACCTGTGCTTCTTCAAATTGTGCTGTTGGGTCTTTTACATTACTTTAGTGCCTAGTCTGAAAGAGAGTGCTTCTGGCAATGCAGTACGGTTGGGGAAGGTTAGAACTGGAGACACAGCAGAAAAAAAGGCTCTGGAGTGAATTCAAGAAATATTTCTAACCACAAAGTCTGGGAGCCTGCAGCATGGAGGTAATGTCACCAGTCTAGTCATTAGAGTCCTTAATACTCTAGGTCAGGGGTTTGAACCCCATTACGGCTGGTACAAAAATTTCAGTTCAATCCATAAGTACCTGGAATTAAAAGAGAGCTTAGTAGTGACCATGTAACCACTGTTGAATGTTGTAAAACCCCAGCTGGTTTACTAACACCCCTCAGGGAAGGAAACCTGCCATCCTTATGTAGTAAACCTGTGACTCACAGCAATATAGTTGGCACTTAAATGGTCCAACAAGCCATTCAATTTGAGGGCATTAACACTGGGCTACCTAACAACACTCGCATCTGATGAATAAAAAGGACGTTGGGAACTCTCTACTGCAAATGGCAGCAGACGCTAGATCAATAGTTAAGTTTTGTTTTGATGACTGTTAAGGGGTAGGAGGCAACAAGAAGAGTATAGATTTAGGTCACAGATCAGCCAGGGTTTTATTGAATGGTGGAATGGGTTGAATAGTTCACATTGATCCTATGTTCCACAGTACTCCACTGAAGCGTCCGTCTAGATTTTGTGCTTAAGTTCTTGAGTGGGGATCACTCTCCTTATGGGTGACACGGTGGCTCAGTGGTTAGCACTGCTGCCTCACAGCGCCAGGGACCTGGGTTCGATTCCACCCTAGTGTGGAGTTTGCACAGTCTCCCCGTGTCTGCGTGGATTTCCTCTGAGTATTCCTGTTTCCTCCCACAGTCCAAAGATGTGTAGGTTAGGTGGATTGACCATGTTAAATTGCCCATAGTGCTCATGGAAGTGTAGATTAGGTGGGCTATAGGAAGATGGGTCTGGGTGGGATGCTCTGAAGGTCAGTGTGGACTGGTTGGACCAAAGTGCCTGTTCCCACACAGGAGGAATTTGATTCTTTCAAATTCCAAGCCAAGGATGTCAGCATCTGAGCCAAGTGACCATTTCAGGAAGCAGAAATCCAAACCAATTTCCTCCACTCTCCCTCTTCCACATTCCTAAGCAACTTGCAGCAGCTCAGTGTTGACCCAGCCAGTATGCAAACCCTTGGTGTTCTGGCCGTTATGGTTTAGGAACCGGCTGATCTAGACTTTGCTCACCGTCAGGAGAATTTCCGTTATCTTGAAATGTTTTATCTGCTGACTGTGCTAATGGATAAGTAAAATGAGGACATTCGTGATGACACATTCAGTAAGTTCTCTCAAAAAGCTGAAAGGCTCTGAAACGCGATAGATTCTGCAGGCTTGATGGACACATTCACATGAGGGATGAAAAAAGCAGCTGCAACTGTCAGTGTGCACAACATCCTATTTATTTTGCAGGTGAGTTTTTTTTACATAGTTGCAATGCACTTTAGAATCAAGCCATTATGTGTTGATTCACTGCAGTACCAAGTTGTGAAATCGCTGTCTGTCACTTGAAAGAATTTAATTTTTCATTCCTATTACCGTGACTGTACTCAGTATTTCAGTGACATGATGTAGGATAGCAACAGTATATTCATCCCCATTTTTAAGACAGTAAATGCTATTGCTTAGAGAAGGAAGGACAATGGAAGAATCTCAATACATTTTGATAAGACAAACAGAAAAGTATTACATTGGCAGGAATGTTTTATATTTTAATCATCCTGTCACTTTTCTTACATTACAGGAGTGTCCAGGAGGTTAATCATTGAGTCCTGGAAGATTTGGAGGGCCACTAAACCTGCTGTAAATGACAATAGATTTTTTGACTCTCTCAACAGCACATACTCATGGCATTCCCTTCTCTAGTTCTGAAAACCAAACCTTCCAGCAAGTCCTCATACCGGCAACACAGTGGCACGGTGGCTAGACCTGCTGCTTCACAGTGCTAGGGGCCCAGGTTCAATCCCAGCTTCGGGCATCTGCGTGTCTGGAGTTTGCATGTTCTCCCCATGTCTGCATGGGATTCCTCTGGGTGCACTGGTTTCCCCCCACAGTCCAAAGACATGCAGGTTAGATGGATTAGCTGTGGGAAATGCAGGGTTACAGGGATAGGGTGGACGGTTGGGTCTGGGAAGGATGCTCTTCAGGGAGTCTGTGTGGACTCAATGCACCTGCTTCCAGAATGTAGGAATTCTGTAACTCATAGTGATGTCAAGAGGCATTTAATCACAAATGACCTATCATTAATGCTCAATGTGGGGGTTGTGTCAGGACCTCTCAGCTCCTGACATTTTTACAGCCTTCTTCCAAATATTAACAAGGAAGCTGAATTCCAGACTTGTGAGTGAGAGTCAGTGACCTTGACAGTTGAAAGCCAGGTCAGCAGTTGAATGAGTGTTGCATCAAGAGACCCAAAACCAATGGGAATCAGAGGAAAAGCTGTTCCCTTGCTGGATTTGTACCAAACTTAATGGAAGTTAGTTGTCATTGTTAGAGACCAATCATCTCAGTTAAAGAATGTTCCTCGTGGTAGCTATTTCCTAATCAACTAGTTCATAGATGTTAGTACACAGCTCTGGAGCAGGTGAGACATCTATGTGGGCCTCCTGGCACAAGGTAGGGGCACTACCACTGCTCCACAGGAACCCCCAAGTTCCTTACGTTATTGTCTGAGGCCTAATCACCTTCAGCTACATCATCAATCATACTTTGGGACTGCAGTCAGGCAAGAGCAATAGCTTCTTCAAGCAACTTCAAAAGTGTATCCAACAATGTCAAATGGCTTGAGGCAAGAATTGAGCCAAAGTTGAGAGGCAAACTGTGGGAACTTCCATCAATAGTCCACAGGAAGGAGTGAGTCTCTTCTTGTTCTGTATTCTATATGAGGAAATAAATGGCGTACACAGATAGTCAAAACAAAAAGTTCGATATTAACAGTACTCCCATTCTGACTGTGTGAATTTATTACTAATAACAAAATATTGCTCCCAAGCACGACCTGTAATATGTGCGTTGCATTGGTCGGGACAAAGCATTTCTGGAATTGTAAAGAGATAAAATAGTCCATACTCACAAGGGCGGTTATAATCACACAATGAAAAATTATCTGTAACACACACAGAAGTGGAAATAGATTGATTCAAACTTTGAAAAGGAACTAAAGATTATTAATTTCTTAAAAAGCTCATGAGGCAATTTGGAAAATGGAAGGCAGTAAGACCAGTAGAAGCGTTCTTCCACAGAGCCCACGCAAGCATGATGGGCTGAAGGGATTCGTCAGGGCTGTCACATTTTATAGTTTGTTCCAAACCAAATGGTGTAATTTGCAAGTGATGTTTTCCAAAACACTGAAGCAAGAAGTGGGAAGTGATCTCAGCTCCTGCCAGGGAACTAACTGAAATAATTTAGATTGTTCGCAGAGAGCTGGGGTGAGAATTGTCTCTCTCCCAGCTCTGAGGTTTATATGATTCTATCATGCTGGAGAAAATTGGAATGCATCAAGTGCAAAGCATCTCAGATCTGAAAGTGAGGAACAGATCTGAGCCAGATCTGTAACACAATTGCATTCCCAGACCAGCTTCTCCAGCTCAAAATATAAAGGCTAAATATGGGACACTCCAAAATCAACTGTACCTCGGGTAACAAGGCGTAGAGCTAGATGAACACAGCAGAGCAGGCAGCATCAGAGGAACAGGAAAGCTGATGATTCAGGTCTGGACCCTTCTTCAGAAATGAGGGAGGGGAAAAGGACTCTGAAATAAATAAAGAGTGAGGGAGGCGATGATGGAAGGTGGATAAAAGAGCGGATAGATGAAGAGAAGACAGACAGGTCAAGGGGACGGGGATGAAGCCAGGAAAGGTGAGTGTAGGTAGGGAGTTGGGATGGGGTTGGTCAGTGAGGAGGAAGGGGCAGATAGGTGGGAAGGAAGATGGACAGATCAAGGAGGCAGGAAAGGGGCTAGTAGGTAGGAAGTGGGGGTGGGCGTTGGTCAGTAAGGTGGGAGGAGCGGATAGGTGGGAGAAAAGATGGACAGGTCAAGGAGGCGGGGACAAGAGGGGCTGGTCTTGGGATGAGGTCGGGGTGGGGAGATTTTAAAGCTTGTAAAGTCCACATTGAGACTACTGGGCTGCAGGGTTCCCAGACGGAATATGAGGTACTGTTCCTCCAGCCTTCAGGTGGCATTGTTGTGGCACTGGAGGAGGCCCATGTTGTCCAAGGAGTGGGAAGTGATGTTAAAGTGGTTTGCGACTGGGAGGTGTTGTCGTTTATCACGAACCAAGTGTAGTTGCTCCACAAAGTGGCCTCCTGCCTCCTCTTGGTTTTCCCGACGTAGAGAGGAGGCCACATAGGGAACAGCGGATCAATTGGGTTCTGTGAGAACTAGCGTGAGACAAACCCAGTCTAGACAAAAACTAGAAGAACCGCGGATGCTGTAAACCTCCGTTGTTAGTCACTAACAGCCCCCATTGACAAGCATTCACCCTCCCAGCCTGATCGTTAGCAACTCCTCTGTCTGACCAACTGTCTTTCTCTCTCTTTGGGCTCTATCCTGTCGTTTACTCCCTACCCATCCACTTACCTATTTTCTGCATATAAACTGACGTTTCCCAGCCACCATCAGTTCTGAGGAAGGGTCACCAGACCTGAAACGTTAACCCCATTTTCTCCTTCACAGATGCTGCCAGACCTGCTGAGCTTTTCCAGGAACTTTGTTTTTGTTCCAGTCTAGACAAAGCTAGAATTAAATATATATATTGTATGTGTGTGTGTGTGTGTGCGTGTGTGTGTGCGTATGTGTGTGTGGGTGTGTGTGTGTGTTTATATGGCACCCTTCAGTAACTCCAGTTCAAAGCCTAAAGCTACTTTCGTAGCCATAGAGTCACAGAGCAGTACAGCAGTGAAACAGAACCTTCAGTCCAACTTGCCCATGCCGATCAGATATCCTAAATTAATCTAGTCCCATTTGCTGGCAGTTGACTCAAATCCCTCTACACCCTTCCTATTCATAACCCATCCAGATGCCTTTTAAATGTTGTAATTGTACCAGCCTCAACCACATCCTGTGGCAGCTCATTCCATACATGCACCACGCTTTGTGTGAAAAAGTTGCTGTTTAGGTCTCTTTTAAACCTTTCCCCTCTCACCTTAAATCTATACCCTCTAGTTTTGGACTCCACTACCCTGGGAAAAGACCTTGGCTATTCACCCTAACCATGCCCCTCATGATTTTATAGACCTCTATAAGTTCACCCCTCGGCCTCTGACACTCCAAGGAAAATAGCCCCAGCCTATTCAGCCTCTGACTATAGCTTGAACCTCCAACCCCTGGCAACATCGTTGTAAACCTTTTCTGCACCGTGTTGAGTTAAACAACATCTTTCCTGGAGCAGAGACACTAGAATTGAAATCAGTATTCCAAAGGTGGCCTAACCAATGTCCTGTACAGCCGCAACATAGCCTCTCAATTTCTTTTCTTAATGCACTGACCAACAAAGGCAAATGTACCAAATGCCTTCTTCACTATCTTGTCCATCTGTGATTCCACCTTTGAAGTGCTTCCTTAAAGTCAATCGGGTACTTTGGAAGCGTACTCACCATTTGAATGTGTGAAACACAGCAACCAAGTTGCACAGACAGAGGTCCTAAAAGCAGTAGATTGCTAATGAACAAATAGTTTGTCTTTGTGTTAACTGAGAAGCAGATATTGTGCAGCATACAAGGACAACTATCCTCCTCACCTCCCCACTGAGCCCCACGGTGAGGCATATGAAGATAGAGCAGGAAAATGGCACTGAGATAGAGGATAAGCCAAGATCATATTGAATAGAGGAGTCAACTTGATGGGATGAATAGCCTCCTATGGGCCTTACTTTTCTATGTTTCTATTTTCTTCACCAATTATTGGCATCATGCTTGAAACAAGCCTGTTGCGTTTATATGCTTTAATATACATTCCAGTTAACCCTTGGTTCAAGGATCAGATATATTGGATGTGAGTTAAATGTTTCTTATGTAACTGAAAACAATAAATTATTCTGAATGCTGTTATAAGCCACCGCCATACCTCAAGAATCCATGGGCTGGAAAATTTGTCTTTGCTCAGAACATTTTAAGCAAAAATTGTGCTTTGAAAATGACTTCGCTGACAAAGTTAAAACAAAATAATTTGGTTTCATTTGCAACAAAATCTATTCTAACAAACATAAAGACAGAAAGTCACTCAATTCTAAAAGTAGGCATATTACTGTGGTTTTATTCCAAGTTAAAAATAATTGCTTTGCTAAATTTAATTTTTGTTTCACAGCTCTAAACAGTTTGCATTTTCAGCAAATTTCTTTAGAAAGGCTCTTCAGCTTGGAAAAAAAGTACATCAACTCCTGTTCTAGACTGAAGAAATGATATTGTATATCTTAGCTTATTTATATGGTGATCAGGCTTCTTGTTCCCCTCTACATCCTTTCTGATGCACCTATTTTATTCCGAATCACTGAGAATTTCTTTTACGTCATTTACAGATCAGAACAGAAGGACAAGCCACACTTGCCACATGATGATGTATTTGTCCTTGGCAAGTCATGTTCCATAACGTGTGATGATTAACAGCTCCAACTTTCTGGCGTGTGCTGAAATTTATTTTCTCCAGAGACTGCGGATTATAACAGATGCAGAATGAGATACACAGTGATAGCTGAGGTGAAGTGGAAAGTACAGATATTCAGGGAAGCTCAAATTGCAATCCTCAATACCACCCTCGCATTGCCTACAGTCCACCCCATTCACCAGCAATCCAGTCTACAGAAACCCTCAGAGTTCGCTCAGTCCAAATACGTAAACTGAGGGTAGGGCGTCAGGGCATGAGTGTAGAGCTGAATGAAAACAGCAGGCCAAGCAGCATCTTAGGAGCACCTGCTGTGTTCATCTAGCTATGTGCTTTGTTATCTCGGATTCTCCAGCATCTGCAGTTCCCATTATCTCTGTCAGGACATGAGTGTTACTTTTGGTGTGAATCTATGTCAGGGCTCAGCAAAATTAGTGAGTAGGCAGGACGTCTAGTCTTATATGGAGTTAAGAATGCCCTGTTTATGTTTTTATAGAAATGTTAACCATGGGATTAGGTCATTAAACCCCTCGAACTTATTCATCATTCAGTTGGATCATGAATAACTTATCTCTCATTTCCACTGATTCCACTGAACTGATAATAATCTATCAATCTCAGTCTTGAAAGTTCCTAATTGATCCATCATCCAAAATCTCCGAAGAGTACTCCAGATTTCAACTACCCTTTGTGAGAAAAAATGTGCATTTTGATTGCAATCCCAAGTGGCCTGCATCTGATTTTAAGATAACACTTTTTCTGTTCCAGATTCATGTATCTAAGACTTGTTGTCAAAATAAATGGTTCACTCCAACATCAGATTACCATGATCACTTAGAATCAACAATTTGACTTAGAAAGGATGAACAAAGTTGACCTATAATACCTTTCGCATCTTTGGAAAATCCCAAAGCATTTCACCACCATCAGATGATAGGAAACGGAAGCAGAATTAGACCATTCAGTCCATAGAGTCTGGACCACCAGACCACCACATATCATGGCTGATATGTTTCTCAACCCCAATCTCCTGCCTTCCCCCCATAACCTTGATCCCCTAGCAATTGTTTCTGAAGGATAACTATAATTGCAGACACCCTGTCCCCTTTAGGGTCACAGAGGCAGGAAATAAAATGAATAATCCATGTGTATAGAGGATAGGACATTGGTCAGCAATGGAAAAAAATTCTGTTATTCTAACGAAAGGTGCCATGCGTTCTTGAGCAAACTGGCCAGGACCTAGAAGCATTGATATATGTGATCATACCATTTTAGAATGTATTCTATTGTGAGTTATTTTTTCAAAGGCGTTGTGAGACTTTACTTGGAATTGGTAAACTCGACCAGAGACTTGGAGCTTTCCAACATGGCTAGCTCCCCAGAAGCAGGAGGCACACAAAGGTTTCTGACTGTGACGCTTGTTGCAAAGGACCAAGCAAGAGTCACCTCCCTCATTGTGCTGTACAAAGCAATTTTTAACGCTCACAGCCTTGGAAGAGGTACCAGTGTCCACAGTGAAGCTGCTCATCACGTTGTGGGTATAAATAGAGTAAACATTCATCATGTTTCTAAGCTTCTCACTCCCCTTTGCTGGGATCTTTCTGGTGGCTCAGTCTTAATATCTTTTTTGAGCGTTGTTCTTCATTCTTAAACAGTCAGCAGATAATCAACTCATTCTACGGTCATCTGACAGAAAGGACCTGCAGCCTTGCTCCATCTTCACTGCAACTAGGTTTTCCCTTCCAGACCCTGTGCTCAGAACCTGGAGTGGGATTTGAACGTCACAGCTTGTAGGCCAACATGCTATATGCGAAGTAATGGTAGTATTCAGTTCAACTCTACTTCTGGCACCCTGATTCGGCAGTATCTTCCCTGGTGCAGCACTTGAGCTCTGTGGAGTTAAAATGGTTAGCCAGCATGTCACTGTGTCAAAATCCTAAAAGTCTCTGCCCAACAGTGCTAGGGAAGTAAATTTACCACAAAGGCACATACAGGACATGGCTCGCCACTTCATTCACAACGGCAGGTAAGGATAGGCAATAAAAGCAAGCCGTGTATGTCTTTTTGACCATTGTGTTGATCCATTTGTGCTGCCACTTTCAGGGGACTATGGACCTGTATGCCTAGATCCCTTTGTACTGCTTCTAAGGGTTTTCCTTCCATATCAGTACATCAGCTGTTCTGCTTAAGGTCCTGCATGCTTTTGTGGTGTTGACTGAGAGATATTTTTGGGAGTGTCTTGAGTGCCAGTGCCCTGATACATTTGGCTGCATGCATAGATGGAAGCTCTTCTGTGAAATTGAGAGCTCTTCCAACAGTGGATAAGCAATCTTCAAAATTGAAGCGTGGGCCTGGGCTACAGTCACTCAAATTCCTAAGGCAAGGGCTTGAGCCCACAACCCCCTCACTCAGGGAAGGCCATTTTAACCAGCCAAAAATAAATTAAGAAATTCACAATTCATCCATGCTTCATTGGAATATTACTTGGAAAATACTTGGAATATTCATCAGAGGGTTTTGCCAGCATTCTTTTTCAATTAACTCATGGGATGTTGGCATTGATGGCCGAGTCTGCAATTATTGAGAATCATTGGTTGCCTTCGAGAAAATGGTCATGAGTTTTTTTTCCACATTCCATTTGGTAGAGGTATCACCACAATGCTGTTAAGGGTGAGTTCCAGGATTTTGATCTGCACTGAAAGAATTGCAATGTATTTCCAAGTCAGAATGGTGTGTGGTTTGGAGGGGAAATTACAAGTCATGGCGTTCCCATGTTTCTGCTGCCCTTGTCCTTCAGATGACAGTGGTCATGGATTTGGAATGTGCTGTTTGAAGAGCCTTGGTGAATTTCTGCTATGCATCTCATAGAGAATACATACTGTTATCGCTGCATGTCAGTAGTGGACAGAGTAAATATCAGTCTATGTGTTGCTAATCAAGTAGGTTACTTTCTTGCTGTTGAACGTCTTGAGTGTTGTTGGAGCTGCACTCATCCAGGCAAATGAAGAGTACTCCTGATGTGTGCTTTCTAGATGTCGGACTGGATTTAGGAAGCCAGGAGGTGAGTTACTTGCTACAGGATTCGTAGCCTCTGACCCCTCTTGTAGCCACCGTATTTGTATCATTAATCCAGTTGCATTTCCCTTCATACATTTTCATCTATAAATATTGAGATTATCCAGATCTAAACTTTTTCCAATAAAGATTAATGCGCATGTAGTAGCCACAAAATACCAATAATCCGAGGGTATTCCTATTGTTTGCAATGCCTCCGTCTTTGCTTGGCTTGAGAGATAAAGGGCATCATGACTGTGCCAGCACAAAGTCGAATGAAGGGGCAGGTTGACTCTGAGCTAATGGGCAGTTTGCTGTTGGTGGAGTATTATCTCATTGAACCTTATAATATTCTTCAAGGGCATTACAGGGTAGACACTGAGAGGTTGTGCTGCCTGAGCCCAAGGGTCTAGAACAAGAAGTCACTGTCGTAAGAAGGGAATCAGCCATTTAGAACCACAACGAGACATTTCTCAATTCAGAGCTTTGTGAATCCTTTGACTTCTCCACTAAATATTCCCCGGACACAGTGGAGTTGAGTATAATCAAGACAGAGATTGAAATATTTTGGGGCACTAAGGAATTTAAAGGGTGTGAAAGTGTAGTTTCAGTAGAAGAGTGTGACGTTGTTGATGGTAGAGAGGAGCCAATGGTTGTCCAGGCTATATCTGTGCCAGTTTCTGGTGAATCCAGATCCAAGAAGTACCTTGGTATCAAGTAACAGTAACTGGTTACCACATTGTCGAATATTTGCATGTTATCATTCTGAAACAGCTGAGAAAATCAGACAATATTACCAAATTGTAATGTTCAGTGGCTTTTTTCACAGGCAATAAAAGCATTCACAACTAAGAAGACATACGACATCCCCATTACCAAAAAAAATGCGTGTTTGTAAGAATAAAGCCACCATCATCCTACTGAGCCGTAGAGCTGCTCTCTCATTAAAAAGAGATAATTAACAGAGGCATAACCTGAGGGACACCACGCCTCAGACAAGGGGAGAGTTTTGGAAAGTGGGACCTTAATGGTAACCCCAGCCAGAGCAGGAAATGAGCCCATGCTACTGGCATTACTCACCAGCCAACTGACTCTATTGATGCCTGCCTAAAATAAAGGGGCAATGTTTCACAAAGCCAGCACAACATTTTTCTGCTTCTCACTTTTAAAAATAAAACCTAACGTGCTATTGCTGGAAAGTCGACTGTTTAAAATAGTTGCACATCCAGACGAATTGTTAAATCAACACAGTGCACTTGGCAGCAAACACCAGTGATCGACCTCAGGATTTCAAGATGTGCCTCAAACTTACAGCCTCAACTATAGCACTTTCCATTCCCATGGCAACTTGCCTTATGTTCGGGCACGCAAGAAACCAGTCTCCTTCTATTAAGTATAAATGGCAAGGATTTTATTAGTAGGGGGGGGCCTGGTAATATTTATAAATTGCCTCATTTAAAATTTCAGAAAAATCTTTAAACTTTTTGCACACTGATTTATAACAACCTTATTAACCATACACAGTTCTGCATTGACAGCGCAGTGGCATCTCTTCAAGTCTTCCTACGCACCAGATGTATTCTGCTAAAGATTCAATAATATTCTTTGTGTGCCTTATAAGGGCCATTTAAGAGCCTCATGTTCACCACAACAAACTTCCCCTCCTCCACCTGTATTATTTTAACTGCAGAAGGGGGAGAACCAAGAGACATTGATCGCCTAGCAGGTTTTTGGGTCAACTGTGTTGGGCCATGGCTTGAAAGAACCACCATCGAGGGTCCCCTGTGCTTCATAGAATTTTGTCTCAATGCCCGGCACTTGATTGGAAAATGGGGCTTTCTGGTCTCTGAGGAGCAGCTGAGGACTTTGAGTTTGTACTTAATGGAGTTTAGAAGGATGAGGAGGGATCTGATTGAAACTTGCAGAATACTGAGAGGCCTGGATAGAGTGGACATGGGGAAGATATTTCCAACAGTAAGTGAGACTAGGATCCAAGGCACAGTCTCAACCTCAGAGTGAAGGGACAAACTGATAGAACTGATATGAGGAGGAAGTTCTTCAACCAGAGGGTGGTGAATCTGTGGAACATATTGCCACAGAGGGCTGTGTAGACCAAGTCATTGAGAGTATTTAAGACCCAGATATCTACACTCTTGACTAGGAAATGGTCAGCGTTATGGGGAGAAGGCAGGAAATGGGGTTGAGAAACTTATCAGCCATGGTCAAATGGTGGAGCAGAGTCAAGGGGCTGAATGGTCTAATTCTACTCTGATATCTTATGGTCTTATAGGCTCAATGTTGAGAAAGGGCTCACCGGATGCCTCAATCGATTTTCCCAGTTCTTCACCGCAGCCCAAGCTGTTGATGAGCTGGGAAGATTCAGCCCAGCTGTATTGCCTAAATAGATCTCCATGTCTCGTTTTTTTGCACTCCACAATTTGAACCCATTTTTTGTAATAATACTTACAATTACATGGCACATTATCACAGCAAAATGTCTAAAAGTGCTTCACACATTGAATTACTTTTCAAGCACAGGGATGTGGAGTTTCTGTTTTTATGTGCCTGAGCTGTACTTTGAATTTTGCTGGTTAGGTCATGGCTCTGGATTCTAATAAAATTATCTTGCATAATCACCAATGCACAGTTTTCCATGAAGCCAAGAAATCTGGCAGGATAGTGTTATGGAATTGTTGATTCTCCTGATAAAGAAGTATTTCTCACTGTATTTAAAACTGCAGATTAAGACATCAGGCAAAATAATCATATTTAATTAAGATATCCATTCTTCCACTGTGAGTAAGCTGATTTAAAATCATTGATAATGACTTGAAAAACAGCACATTCTTAACTAATAGATTCATTGGTGTTTAATAGTCTTGATATGTTAACATTATTTGACATAAAAGATCTTGAATTATGTGCCATCTATTGCCTTTCCATTTCAGAAAATGAACCTACTTTGAGGGATATACCTAAACTTAATTACGAAAATGTACATTTACGGTTGTGTGGAAAAACAAGGGCACCAGTTTGTTCACAACAAGGTCATACAAGGTAATTTGGCTCATTGAGCCTGCTCCAGAGCACAATAAGATCGTTCAAACCAGATCCGGTTTCCCACTTTCCCTCTATATCCTTTGATCTCTTTTAAATTATAGCCAACTCTTTCTTTAAAACATTTAATGTTTTGGCTTCAAGAGCTTTCTTTGTCAGAGTATTCCACAGGCTCACCAATCCCTGAGTGAAGAAATTTCTCCTCATCTCAGTCCTAAGTAGTCTACCTGTGCAAACAGTGGCTTGAGAATGTATCACCCTTCCTTCAGTGTCACTGAGTCAAACTCTTTGAACTCCCTCCCTAATGACATTGTGGGTCTATCTACAGGACATGGTTCAAGAAAGCAACTCAAAATCACCTTCTCAAGGGTAATTATGTGTCAGCAATAAATGTTGGCCGAGCCAGTGACACCCGCATCCCATGAATGCATAACAGAATTAAGAGAAACCATTGCTCAACTTTTGAATTTGCCACAGATCATCAAAACAATCAGGGAGGGGAGCATGACCTCAGTTCAACATCTCATCCAAAGGTCAAAATTGTCCAAGTTAAGGTTGTGTCAATTCTCATAAACAGGAAATCAACCCTTCAACTTGAACCATTGTCTCAGCCCTCGGGTTTGAGTAAAGTGGAGCATAAACACCACAGGGAATAATTGGTGATAACAGGGTGTTGACCTGGATGAACACAACAGGCCAGGCAGCATCAGAGGAGCAGGAAAGCTAATGTTTCAGGTCTGGACTCTTCTTCACAAATGGGGGAGGGGAAGGGGACTCTGAAATAAATAGAAAGGGGGAGGGGAGGTGATGATGGAGGGTAGATAAGGGAGCAGATAGGCGGAGAGGAGATGGACAAGTCAAGGAGGTGGGGATGGAGCCAGTAAAGGTGAGTGTAGGTTAGGAGTTGGGATGGGGTTTGGTCAGTTGAGGGAAAACAGACAGGTCAAGGATGCAGGGATGAGGGTAGTAGATAGGAAGTGGGGCTGGGGTGTGGACAGCGAGGTGGGTGGAGCGGATAGATGGGAGAAAAGACGGGGAGGTCAAGGAGGCAGGAACAAGCTGGGCTGGTTTTGGGATGAGGTCGGGGGTTGTGAGAATTTGAAGCTTGTGAAGTCCACATTGAGACCATTTGGCTGCAGGATTCCCAGAGGGAATATGAAGTGCTGTTCCTGCAACCTTCTGGTGGCATCGTTATGGCACTGGAGGAGGCTGAGGATGGACATGTTGTTCAAGAAGTGGAGAAGTTGAATTGGTTGGCGACTAGCAGGTGCAGTCGTTTGTCATGAACCAAACATGGGTGTTCCACAAAGCAGTCTCTAAGCCTCCACTTGGTTGCCCTGACGTAGAGGAGGTCACATTGGGAACAACGGACACAGTATACCACATTAGCAGATGTGCAGGTGGACATCTGTTTAATGTGGAAGGTTTTCTTGGGATCTGGGATAGGGGTGAGGGGGGAGGTGCAGGGACAGGTGTAGCATTTCGTGCGGTTGCAGGGAAAAGTGCCGGGGGTGGTGGGGCCAGTGGGGAGTGTGGAGTGGACAAGGGAGTCACAGAGAGAGCGGTCCCTCCGGAAGGCAGATAAGGGTGGGGAGGGAAAAATGTCCTTTGTAGTGGGTTCGGATTGCAGATGGTGGAAGTGACGGAGGTCTGTTCTGTACTGAATGTCCTTTGTATTCCCTATCCTGTTATTTTCCAATCCCATTGATTTGCAGATAAAAGTTAAACTGATATTTCCATAATGATATTGCCTCCATTTAGTAAAGATGAAATAAGCAGCTCATTGTACATGTGGTTTATTTTTGGACTTCTCCTTACTGCAAATGAGCACGTGAATTCTATTTGGTATTTAGGGGTTAACACTCCTGGGTATTTCCAGCAAACAATTGTATTCCCCACAGTACCGTCTGTTTACTCATTAAATCTAAGGCAACATCTGCGCTGATCTTTAGCTTTTCTTCACTGGAACCAACTTATTACCTGTGTGAATGAATTATAAATCAAACTTTTAATCCCCAACTGGATTAGCAAGGAGAGAACAGCTGCGGCCCAGCTTCCTCTTACAAACCCCAATTAACCTTACACAAGCAGGTTACTGTGTAATCATCAATGCAATAGTGTTTGTACCAAAGAGCACATGCTCCAGGCAGAGTGCCTGAGGCGTGTTATTTCAAGGGCATGTCGTTGTAAGAAAAAGAAGGAAAGCAAATGGAAGAGAAGGTAGCTGTTGGGGATTGCCCAAGTTTCAAACGCTGCTCACCCTTCAGAGTCAAGTTTGGTTTGTGCTGGAACTCCAGGCCATATAGGTTAACTCTCACAGGAGAACTAAAAATAGCTGTGTAACCCGAGGGACCAGTATACTCTTTGTTTTGCCGTAGAAACCCCCTCAGATCAGAGGGAGAGATTCTGATGTGAAGACTGACTCTCATTAGCCCCCAGTGGTTAGGCTCCAGCATCATGACAGAAGAGGAACATCAAAGAAACATCAATACTCTCCCTGCGGTTATAGAGACTTCTTTTCAACTCTTTGTTTTATAGTCCTGGATCTCTTCCATCGACTGCAGAATACCTAAGCACAGTGATGCTGTGATGGAAGTGGGGTGGAAATAAGAGACAGGAGGAAATAACAGACAACGGCATAACAGTCAAGGAAAGAAGAAAGAGAGGGAGGGATTGAGAAAAGGATTTGCATTTGTATGATGCCTTTTTGTGGTCATTGAGCATTCCTGAACCCTCTTCAACCAATCACGTACTTTTAAACTGTAATCATTGCTGCTCACCAAACTCACATACGCAATATTATGGTCAGGACCAGATAATCTGTTTTTCTTGATATTATTTGAGGGCTGTACATTGACCAGGACACCAGAAAAACTCCTCTGGGCTTTGAAACACTACACTGCGATCTTTTATGCTTATCCAAAGGGGCAAACCTGGGCCTCAAATTAATGTTACAGCCTCAAAGGACAGTACCTTCAGTAGTGCAGCACCCCCTCAGTGGCTCTCAATTTTTTCTAGTTCATTCATGGGAGGTGAGGACATCATTGGCTAGGGTGCCATATGTTGGCCTCCCCTAACTACCCAGAGGGCAGCTGAGAGTCAACCACATTCAACACAAAAATTCCCAACGATCCACCTTCCTGAATGTAATTTTGGACCATTTTGTTTCAATCAAAGTTGGTGTAATAGTAACTTCAGCTGATGTAATTGAATAAAAACAAAGTCGCTGGAAAAGCTCAGCAGGTCTGGCAGCACCTGTGAAGGAGAAAACAGAGTTAACGTTTCGGGTCCGGTGACCCTTCCTCAGAACTGATGGTGGCTGGGAAAGCGTCAGTCTATGTGTAATTGCATATTGGTTTAGATTTATTTGGTTGCCTTTAACTTAACTACCAAAGATACTTTCATGAAACATTGCTCTTTTGATATTCAAAGCTGACCTTTATTTTCTGAATAAATCACCAGGGGATATTGACTCCATGTCACCTTTCCACTCTCCTTTGGCTCAGTGATTGCGCTGAACATTGTAGGGTGCTGTCAAAAATGAGACCCAATTTTTTTGATTCCTGACATCTCCTGATCATGGTTCTGACATCTGTTGGGGAGGCTTGGACTGGTAGCCTTGGCTGTTCTCCTATTCCAGATCATTTTCCAGTGTCAGAGGTCACCTTTTGTTTACAAGCTCCACAGCGCCATAAACATATTTCAATCTTCCATCCCTATGACTGCCATCTACTTTTGTCGTGCCTGTCCTCTTCCCTTTTCCTCAACAGATGTTCTCAGGGAAATGCACGACAGAAGTGTGGAGGCTGTTTAAGGAGCACTTGCTACATGTGCTGAACAGGTTTGTCCCACTGAGACAAGTAAGGGATGGTAAAGTGAAGGGTGGGTGACAAGGCATGTGGAACATCTAGTCAAGAGGAAGAAGGAAACTTACTGAAGGTCGAGGAAGCAAGGATCAGACAGGGCTCTGGAGGTTTACGAGGTAGCCTGGAAGAAACTGAAGGATGGACTTAAGAGAGCTAGAAGAGGGTATGAAGAAGACTTGGTGGGTAGAATTAAGGAAAACCCCAAGGCATTCTATGTTTATGTGAGGAACAAAAGGATGGCCAGCGTGAGGGTAGGGCTAATCAGGGATAGTGGAGGGAACTTGTGCGCTGAGTCAGAGGAGGTAGCGGAGGTCCTTAATGAATACATTGCTTCAGTATTCACCAGTGAGAGGGACCTTGACATTTGTGAGGACAGCATGAAACAGACAGATATGCTCAAACAGGTTAATGTTAAGAAGGAGGATGTGTTAAAAATTTTGAAATACATGAGGATAGATAAGTCCCCTGGGCCAGACGGGGTATGCCCAAGGTTGCTACAGGAAGAGATTGCTGCTCCATTGGCAATGATCTTCACATCCTCACTGTCCACTGGGGTAGTACCAAATGATTAGAGAGTGGCAAATGTTATTCCCTTGTTCGAGAAGGGGAATAGGGATAATCCTGGAAATTACAGACCAGCCAGTCTTATTTCTGTGGTGGGCAAATTATTGAGAGGATTCTGAGAGATGGTACTTATGATTGTTTGGAGAAGCACAGTTTGACAAGAAAAAGTCAGCATGGCTTTGTGAGGGGCAGCTCATGCCTTACAAGCTTTATCAAATTCTTTGAGAACATGACAAAACACATTGATGAATGTGGAGCAGTGGATGTGGTGTATATGGATTTTAGCAAGGCATTCAGTAAGGCTCTACATGGTAGGTTCATTCAGAAAGTAAGAAGGCATGGGATTCAGGGAAATTTGGCTGTCTGGATACATAACTGGCTCTCCAATAGAAGACAGAGAGTGGTAGTAGATGGAAAGCATTCAGCCTGGAGTTCCAGTGGTGTTCCGCAGGGAACTGTTCTGGGACCTCTGCTCTTTGTGATCTTGATAAATGACTTGGATGAGGGAGTGGGAGGGTGGGTTAGTAAGTTTGCTGATGACACGAAGGTTGGTGGAGTTGTGGATAATGTGGAGGGATGTTGTAGGTTGCATTGGGGCATTGACAGCTTGCAGAGATCGGCAAAGAAGTGGCAGATGGAATTCAACCCGGAAAAGTGTGAAATGATTCGTTTTGGAAGGTTGAATTTGAATGCAGAAAAGAAAGTTAATATCAGGATTCTTGGCAGTGTGGAGAAACTGAGGAATCTTGGGATCTACATCCACTGATCCCTCAAGTTGATAGGGTGCTTGAAAAGGTGTGCAGCCTGTTGGTTTTCATTGGCAGGGCAATTGAGTATAAGAGCAGTGAGGTTGTGCTGCACCTCTGTAAAACTGTGGTTAGACCACACTTGAATATTGTGTTCAATTTTGGTCCCTCATTACAGGAAAGATGTGGAAGCTTTAGAGAGAGTGCAGAGGATATTTACCAGGTCGCTGCCTGGACTGGAGGGCTAGTCTTATGAATCTTATGAAAGGTTGAGGAGGCTAGGCTTTTCTCATTGGAGTGAAGAAGGATGAGAGGTGACTTGATAGAAGTTTACAAGATGATGAGAGGCATAGATAGAGTGGATAGCCAGAGACTTTTTTCCAGGGCATAAGTGGCTATTACAAGGGGGCATAATTTTAAGGTGATTGGAGGAAGGTATAGGGGAGATGTCAGAGGTAGGTTCTTCACACAGAGAGTGGTGGGCGTGTGGAGTGTGCTGCTGGCAGCGGTAGTGGAGTCAGATACATTAGGGACATTTAAGCGACTCTTGGATAGGCACATGGATGATAGTAAAATGTTGGGTCTGCAGGGTAGCTCGATTTTATTAGAGTAGAGTAATAGGTCAGCACAACATTGTGGGCCGAAGGGCGTCTACTGTGCTAAGCTATTCTATATTCTACATTCTAATAGTGCAGCATTCCCATGAATGCTTCATTGGAGTGTCAGCTTAAATGTCGGTGCTCAAGCCGCGCACTGGAACTCAAATCCATGACATTCTGACTCAGACGCAAGTGTGGTGCTCACTGACAGTTTGGTGACGCTTGTCAAAAGGTATCTGTAAAATAAAATATGTATATCGGTGTCATTACAAGGTAGCATGGAGACCAGATGAACACTTCCCCACATTAAATCATAGAGAATACATTGATTTGATTTAACTGGCACAACACTCAGGAATGAATAATTAATGAAATCAGGGTCCAAAAGATAAATGTTCGCAATGTGTGCCAAAGCAGTCCAGAGAACTCAAGGATTGGGCATAGTGCCATATTACACAACGTTAGAGTTTTGCTTCTATCTCCTTTATTTAAACTGAACCAGACGACCTGCACCGAAGGGGAAACGTATGCATAAATATTTGTTGAGCAAAGTTAAAACATGTTTCTGTCAAAAATGAATGCACAGTTACTTTTTGTACCTAATGTTTCAGGGAAAAGTGAAATGAAATGTGTACTGCTCAGCCAGTTTGGGAGGATGAATCACCCAGGACAGGTCTCTCTAAGGGTCATTCTCTGAGTAGTGAGTAAGAGGTCACCTGATTATAAAGGACCAGAGTCCCACTCCTCATCAAGATCCCGCCCCCTCCAACATTGCAAAGCAAATATAAAATGAAAGCCCTACATTTTTATGGCACCCTTCTTGAGATCAAGCCAAACCAGACCACTTTAAAACTGGTGTAGTACTTTTGTCATGGTTGTAATACAGGAAAAATTCAAGCTCCTTTCACACAATAAACAGCACTGTGATAATGACCAGACAATCTGTTGTAATGATGCTATTTGTGGGAACAAATTGGCTTCTGTGCTTCCTACATTAGAACAGTGACTGCACTCCAAGTGTTCTTTGCTGGTTATAAAGTGCTTTGGCAAGTCCTGAGGTTTGATAAGGCACCCTGTATGTGTAACTCTGCCTTTTCTCATGATCTGCTCTTAACAAGTAATTTTCTGGAGTTACCATTTACTGTCTTAGCCATCGCATTTCTCAGACTACAACATTTAGAATCATAGATATCAAAGTTAAATTATGATCTGGATGGAGGTCATTCAGCTCATAGAAGAAACAACAGTACAGCACAGGAACAGGCCCTTCGGCCCACCAAGACTGCGCAACACATGATGCCTTTTTAAACTAAAAACCTTTTGCCTTTGCGTAGCCCATATCCCTGTATTCCTTGCCTATTCATGTATTTGTCAAGATGCCACTTGAATATTACCATTGTGTGACCTTCACTACCTACACTGGCAGCACAGCTTACTAGACTGTGTATAAATACTTGTTTCTCAAATTCCCTTTAACTTAACCTCTTTTAATTTAACTCTACGGCTCTGAGTAATTGATATTTCAATCCCAGGAAAAACACTCTGACTATCCATGCCTCTCATAATTCATAGAAGATCAAGATCACACAATCCCTATAGTGTGGAAACAGGCCCCTCGGCCCAGCAAGCCCACACCGACCCTTAGAACATCCCACCCAGACCCGTCCCCCTATAACCCCCCAATCTACTCATCCCTGAACGCTACGGGCAATTTAGCACAGCCAATCCACCTAGCCTGCACATCTTTGGAATGTTAGAGGAAAACGGGGTACCTGGAGGAAACCCATGCAGACACGGGGAGAATGTGCAAACTCCACACAGTCAGTCATCCAAGGATTGGAATCAAACCCGGGTCCCTGGCTCTGTGAGGCGGCAGTGATAACCATTGAGCTTTCTATCATGTTCTCTATTAAGATGCATGGGACCCACAGTGACTCGGCCGCGTGGATTCAGAATTGGCTTGCTCATTGAAGGCAGAGGGTAGTGGTGGAAGGGTGTTTTTCTGGTTAAAGTTTGAAATTAGTGACATTCCACAGGGATCTGACTGAGACCTCTGCTGTTTGTAATACATATAATTGTCTTGGATAAAAATGTATTGGGTGCGCTAGTAAGTTTGCAGACGGTACAAAGATTGCTGGAGTTGTGGACAGTGCAGGAGGTTGTCAAAGAATACACGGGATATAGATCAGGTGCAGATATGGGCGGAGAAATGACAGATAGAGTTTAATCCAGGTAAAGCTGAGGTGGTATATTTTGGGAGATCAAATGTTAAGGAAAAGTATACAGTTAATGGCAGGGCCCTGAACGGCATTGCTGTTCAGAGGAATCTTGGGATACAAATCTATAGTTCCCTGAAAGTGGCAACACAAGTAGATAGGGTGGTAAAGAAGGTATATGGCATGCTTGTCTTTATTGGTGGAGGAATTGAGTACAAGAGTCAGGATGTCTTGTTGCAGCTTCAGTGAGTTGGTCAGTGAGTTGTGAGGAGCGGATAAGTAGAAGAGAAGACAGATGGTTCAAGGAGGCGGGGATGAGAGGTAGGATTGGTCATGGGTTGAGGCGGGGGGTGGGGAGAGTTTGAAGCTAATAAAGTCCGCATTGAGATCATTGGGTTGTAGGTTCCCAAGGCGGAATATGATGTGCTGCTCCTCCAGCTTCCGGGTGGCGTCATTGTGACACTGGAGGAGGCCCAGGATGGACATGTCACCCAGGGAGTGGGAGGGGGAGTTGAAGTAGTTCCCAACGGGGAGGTGTTGTCGTTTGTCACGAACTGAGCACGGGTGCTTTACAAAGTGTTCTCTGAGCCTCCACTTGGTCTCCCCATTGTACAGGAGTCCACTTGGGGAGCATTGGAGCCTGCAACCCAATGGTCTCAATGTGGACTTTATTAGCTTCAACATCTCCCCACCCCGGCTTCATCCCGTGTCCAACCCTCCCTCTTACCCCCGCCTTCTTGACCTGTTCATCTTCTCTCCCATCTATCTACTCCTCCTACCTCACTAACCAATCCCCACCGCTGCCTACCTATCACCATCCCACCTACCTTCCCCACCCCTCATCTCTCTATTTATTTCAGAGCCCCCTCCCCATTGCTGAAGAAGAGTCCCGACCCGAAACATCAGCTTTCCTGCTCCTGTGATGCTGCCTGATCTGCCATGTTCCTCCAGCTCCCCACTGTGTTATCTCAGACTCTAGCATCAGCAGTTCTTACTATCTCCTTCTGCATGTTGATGCTTCTAAGGGTTCTGTCATTTACTACATACTTCCCTTCTGTATTAGATTTTACAAAATGCATCATCTCAGGTCTCTCTATACCTAGCAAACTACAACTACAAAGCATAAGTATATTATCTCTCTCCAAGCACAACTCGCTCAGGCTGCAAACCTGGTTCCTGAGCAGTGAAGCCTCTGTCCATGACCCCCTTATCAGTTGTGGTGACTATGTTGACTTCTCCCAGAATCTTCCTCGGTCGCTTCTCACTAGCTCCCTGTCTTCAACTTGGTTTCCCCTGGCTCATTTCATCTTTACCAATTGACTGAGAACTAGCAAATCTGATCCCCGCCTTGCAGATCTGCAACCCTGCAGGTCACAGTTTTTCAAGTTGACCTCCAAATACTTTTGACATATGATGAGAGTTTTTTTTGCCTCCATCACCCTTTCAGGCAGTAAGTTCCAAGCTCTTGCCTTCCTCTAGGTGGTAAAGTATTTGCGTCTCTCTTCTCTGAAACTTCCAATTACTGTTAATGCATTTTCCCTGCCTCTAACCCCTCTGTTAAAATATGTACGGCCATCCCTATGTAGGGCCTTTATAATTTATACACTTCAATTAAATCACCCATGCTCCAAGAAAAACTACCTCAGCCTATCCAAATCCTCATGGCCAAAGCTTTCCAGTTCTGGCAATATCCTCATGAACCTGCTCTCCACTTGTTCCACCTTTTCCCTAAAGTCAAATCCAAAACTTATACACTTTTGTTGCACAGCAACTAGTATTGCGTTCCAGTGTTGCCTCAGTTGCCTTCATTAAATTTCAAACACTGCAATCGGGCAATTGTTAGATTCATTTTTTGTTGCAATATTTTCAGTTGTACAGAAATCTGTCTTTGGAACCAAATCTGAACTCCCCATGGACATTGTGTTATGAAAAATTAATGAGAACCAAAGCCTTGTTAAGCAAATCTTGCGGAGTCATTCAACAAAACAGCAAGCTTGTTACAGCTTCCCCCATGCAAACCCCCCACCCTCATATAGGTTTCAGCTAAATGCCTACAGGAGAGTAGTAACCTACATTTGTATCTACAGCATTATTCTCTCTCAATGCATAATTAATAAAATTCATATGGAGCTGGCATCCAGCAAACAGATGTAAATATAACCTTATTCGCATTCCAATATAAATTTGAATTTCAAATAAATTGATTTATTTTTTATATAGAAGAGGAAAAAAGTCAGCACAACAAGTTGAAACAGGATTTTCTCTTCATTTGTAGGAAGGTATCTGGAGCCTAAACCTGTATGCACTTCTTTCCAATGTAATTGAGGAAGCTGGGTCACAGACCAAGGTTAACAGCCCAGGGTACTGGGACTGGAAGATGAGCTCATTTCAGGACTCAGAATAGAGGAAGTGTTTGCCTAATGGTATTCTCGCTGGACCAGTAATCCAGAAACCGGAGTACTGTTGTAAGGCCCTGAGTTCAAGAAAAGTCAACGATTAAAAGCTCAACTATGACCATGAAACAATTGCAATTAAAACCCATTCAGTTTAGTAAAATCCTTTAGGGAAGGAAACTGCTGTCCTTACTTCAGATTCACACATTGTGGCTAAATTTTGATTGCCTTCTGAAATGGCCCTAGCTAGTCGTTTAACTGAAAAGGAATAGAACAGGCTGGACCTCATGACATTATGCGTCTATCTACATCCCATGGGTTGTGGTGGTTAAGCTTCTCCAGGACGTCTAGGGATGGGCAATAAATGCTGGCCAAGCCAGCGACATCCATAGAGTCATAGAGCTGTACAGTACGGAAACAGGCCCTTCGGTCCAACTTGACAATGCTGACCAGATATCCTAAACTCATCTAGTCCCATTTGCCAACATTTGACCCATATCCCTCTAAACCCTTTCCTATTCATATACCCATCCAGATGTCTTTTAAATGCTGTAACTGTACCAGCTTCCACCACTTTCTCTGGCAACTCATTCCACACACACACCACCCTCTGTGTGAAAAAGTTGCCTGTTAGGTCCCTTTCCCCTCTCACCATGCCCTCTAGTTTTGTACTCCCCCACCCCAGAGGGAAGGACCTTGGCTATTCACCCTATCCATGCCCCTCATGATTTTATTAACCTCCAAAAGATCATCCAATTCACCAGGGAAAATAGCCCAGTCTATTCAGCCTCTCCTTATAGCTCAAGCCCTCAAATCCGGGCAACATCTTTATAAATCTTTTCTGAACCCTTTCAAGTTTCACAATGTCCTTCCTTTGGCAGGGGGACCACAATGGAATGCAGTATTCCAAAAGTGGCCTAACCAATGTCCTCTCTGATGAAGGGTCTAGGCCCGAAACGTCAGCTTTTGTGCTCCTGAGATGCTGCTTGGCCTGCTGTGTTCATCCAGCCTCACATTTTATTATCTTGGAATCTCCAGCATCTGCAGTTCCCATTATCTCTCTCTCTCTAACCAATGTCCTGTACAGGCTCAACATGACCTTCCCAACTCCTACACTCAATGTTCCACCCATGTCCCATGAATGAATAAAAGAACAATAAAAGTTGACTTTTAAAAGTGCAAGAAAAAGTTGTTGCAAAGGTGAATTAAAGAAGAAATTTGTCTGTACGGGTGCAATAAGTTTGGAGAGAGTAAGAAAGAAAATGACATTTTCATTTATGTAGAGCCTTTCACAGCTATTGGATGTCTCAAAGTGCTTTACAGCCAATGAAGATAACAAAGTGTGGAGCTGGATGAACACAGCAAGCCAAGCAGTTTCTTAGGAGCACAAAAGCTGACCTTTCAGACATAGACTCGTACAGCCAATGGAATTCTTTTGCGCTAGCAATATAGGAACTGTGTGTTCCTCACTAGTATAGCGTGTTCCTTGTTAGTATTCCTGCATGCTATGTAGGAAACCAGGGTTCAATGCCCTGATGGGGAGAACCATTTAGTAATGACGGAGCAGACCTGGAGGGATGAATGGCCTACTTCTGTTCCTACATCTTATGGTCTTATGGCGAGAAAATCAGGATTTTTAGGTGTCAGCTTTGGAAAGACAATAATTAAAGATCATAAAGTTAATAATCAACACAGGCAGTTAAGAAAGTTTGTGATGGATTGACATAAACACAACAAATGGTCCAATAAACAGTAAATTAGTCAAAAGTCCCCTGTTCTTTCCCCATAATCCTAGGAAACAAAAAAAAATATTCAGGGCTTTGCAGTAGGAACAGAAGAATGTAACTAATCAGCAAGCTCATCTGAGATGGCACTCCACCACAATGTGGTATCCTCTATTGCATAGTTCACTGCTACCAATTCATCTTTCTCCATGATGAGTTTTGGGCCTATGTCACAACAGTGATAGAGGATAGACCACCAGTGAGATTAGACAGAAATAGGCACTTGTACAGTCTATGCTACTGGTCACGGATCATTACCAAGAACTGTCAGGAGCTGACAGAAGACATCTGCTCCTCTCATTCTAACTTAGCTGTCTCCACCCAAAGGCTGGATAAAATCGTCAGATTTGGGTGGAGCTTAATGCACAATAATCATTAACTCTTTCAGAACCATTACCTGCTCAGATATAGGCTGAAAGGTCCTCTTTCTCAGTAAGAATGTATTAAATCCAATGATGGGCCACAAATATTTCTGATTAGCTTTGAAACCAGCCTGGATTAGTTTGATGAAATTACTTTCTATCCACAGCTGCTGGGATGCACCCTGAAATTTTAGGCAATTCCAGTTTGGTTTGTAATAATTGTGAACCCACAGCACAGAAACACCCTATAAATTCCCATTACAGTGACGATCAAATTAAAAGGACGCAGGATGCCTGGTACGGAGATAGAGAAACATCACATCGGTTTAGTACAGTTCTACTTGAAATGGGTATTAAAACAACCAGTAACTGAGTAAACTCAAGAGGGGTTTGCTATATGAAACTGCTTCAAACCTGACCTATGGATGCTAGTACCAGGTAACAATTTTGGAAAAGGTTCTCAACACCAACATCCCGCAGGACTAAAAGTGGTCTGTTGAAACAAATATAAAAACAAATAGATATCTTGTAAAATCATGGAGGTGATTGATGTCAAACTGCATCTATGTTAGAAGAAATCTGCACAGTATAACAAAGGGTAGACCTAGGATTATGCCAAACTGCATAAACATGGAATTTAATTGACTTTTTTGACCTATTAACATCTCTGCTATCAAAAAGATCAATCAAGGCTGAAGTGTTTTGTCTGAGCAGCTTGGGAAGTATGAAAGCTTATCATTGCTTTCTTTCTTACAGTCCTTTTTCATGTCCTACATACCTTTCAGCCAGCATTTGCATTCATCCCCTGTGCATTTTTGTAGCACTCATTATCTTACCACCAAAGTGATACAAATCCAATTATCTTTGCAACTTTTTATTTGTCAACTGTGCTGCAAACAAGCAGTGCAAAGAATGTCCAATGTTTTCCTGCCTAATGTCATAGTGTTCAATGGGATTACACACAAGTGACTTGAACCAGAACCTATGCTGGATGTGTAGGGTGGAACTGAGATGCAAATACATAAATGAGTGATCCACTTTGGTAAGATTTTCCAAATTCAATGTGAAGAGTTTTTCTGTTGCTGATCCATCTTGTCATCATTGTCATTGTCAGTGAAGATAGCAAATTGAAGATGGCTCAGTGCTCAAAGCTGCCTCATCCCTATACCCATACCTATCTGATTTATTCCCTAATTCTTTTCTTAGGATGCCCTCACAAGGTTTCCAGTGTGACCAATGTCTGCCTCCAGCCAATTTGATTCATTTCTCAAGTTATCAAGAAATGGCTGAAGACATTGAGACTGCAAAGGGCAAAAGACCTGGACAACATTCCTGCAATAGTCATAAAAACCTTTTCTCTCGAACCAGTTACAGCCCTAGCAAACGGGACATTTACAACATTGGCATCCAAGTCTACTCTCGATCAATGGTAAGGTGAAAGAGCTTGTGGACAGTGCTATCAAACAGCATTTGATCAGCAATAACCTGCCCATTCATACTCAGCTTGTGTTCTGTCAGGACAGTTCAGATCTTGATCTCAATACAGTCTTGGTCTCAAATATGGACAAAAGAATTGAACTCAAGATGTAAGGTGATAGAGATTGTCCTTGATGTCAAAGCAATACTTGACTGAGCGTGGCATCGAGGATCTTTAACAAAACTATCGTCAATAGAATTGGAAAAAAACCTCTCTGTTAGTTGGAGTCTTACATAGCACGAAGGAAGACGATTCTGGTCTTTGGAAGCCAGTCATTTCAGTTCCAGGAGATGTCTCCAGGAGTTTCTTAAGGTAATGTCCTAGGCCCAGCTGTTTCTAAAGGTCAGAAAAGAGAATTTTTGCTGAAGATTGTGCTGATCTGTATCTAGATCCAGCAGGACTGGGAAAATATCCAGTCTTGGGCTGATAAGAGCCAATTAGCATCCATGCCCTTCAAGTGCCAAGTAAAAGCCAGCTACCACAAGAGAGAATTGAATGTTCTTCCCTTGACATTCAAAGAGGTTACCATTAAAGAATCCTACACCTCAACATCCTGGGGTTACCATTGACCAGAAATTGGAAAAAAATGGACGAGGGCAACTGATGCATGGAACACCATGACTTGGAAGTTCCCCTCCAAGTCACACACCATCCTGACTTAGTTATTTCGCTTTTCCTTTACTATCACTTATTCAAAATCCTGGAACTCCCTTCCGAACAGCAATATAGGTGTAGCTATGCTTCATGGATTGTAGTTCATCAACATCTTCTGAAGGGAAATTAGGTAGAAACAATAAATGCTGCCTTAAACAGCAATGATACCAATGCTTGTCACCACCAGTTGAAAGGGTAATGTCACTGGACTAATAATTCAGACTCTTGAGTTAACTTCCTGAAGACAAGGATTGAAATCTCAGATTAGCTTCCCTACAGTGTGGAAACCTTTGGTCCAACAAGTCCACACCATCCCTTGGGGCATCCCATCTCCCTATAACCCACACACCCTGAACACTACGGGCAATTTAGCATGGCCCATCCACCTAGACTGCGGGAGGAAACCGGAGCACCCGGGGAAACCCACACAGACACGGGGAGAATATGCAAACTCCACACAGACAGTTACCCGAGGCTGGGATTGAACCCAGGTCCCTAGCACTGTGAGGCTGCAGAGCTAACCACTGAGCGACCGTGCCGCCCACTAATCTGACCATGGAATCTAGTGGAATTTAAATTCAATTTACTGAGGCCTGGAATATAAAGCTAGTCTCAATAATGGGGAACATGAAAGTATCACTGATTATGTTAAAACCCCATCTGGTTCACTTAGAGAAGGAAACCTACCATCCTTACCCAGTCTGACCTACATGTAAGTCAGGACTCACAGAAATACTGCAATGCCTAGCAAGCCAATTGAAACCATTTATGAATGGGTAACTGATGTTGGTCTTGCGCAGTGAGACCTGCATTCCATTTAACAATAATTTGCGAATAACCTTTCGGTCAGTACACTGCAACTTCAATGTTCCATTGTTATTAACGCCTATGTTGTATATGGCAGAAAAGATCGATTTTTTAATCCAAGCCTAGGCACCTTGTCATCCATCAGAAAATAATGTCTCAGGAAAAACGCAGCATCCTAAATCTCCAAACAATTCTTATCATGATTCTTCTAATCTATTCATTACTCAAAGCCACCCGCTTCTCAACAACCCTCTCCCCATTTCTGCAATGTCCTCCAGCCTCCTAACCCTACAAGATATCTGCAATCCACCAATTCAGGTCGGTTGATTTATATTGCAGCATTCTGGTAGCCATGCCTTCAGCCAATGGGTCCTAAGCCTTTGAATTCCCTTCTTAAACCTTCTCCAGAACATCTTTCAGTTGTATCTTGAAATGCATTAAGTCAAAAAGTGTGTTATACTTTTATACCCCACGTTATACCTCTTTGTTTGATAAAGCTCCTGTGAAGTGCCTTGGAATATTTTGCTCAGTTGAAGATGCAGTATAAATGCAAGTCAACATCATACTAGAGGTATTCAAAGCTGAACACCTGAAAATATGTTAAGGGAATCCAATTCACAAGTCACATCTGGCTGCCTACATTACTCTAATATATCCTCCACTTCCCTAACCTAGAAAATAAGCCAAGAAGTAGCAGAAGAATATCTGAAACCCGCTGAGAGACTTCAGCCCTTAACTAAATTACATCGACTTGGAATTAGTTCAACAACCCTCTCATTTAACTCTAGAAACCAATTAGTTTTCCAGCTGACTCCAATTCCCTTCTTGTTTAAGACTTACAACTGGAGTCTGTTGTGCTCTCTCATCAAAGATTAAAGAATTTAGCATAACAAATAATGTTTGAGCAGAATTATTGCTTTGCACATTCGAAGCACAAGGAAAATGTTCAGTATAAAGGTCTAGCAAGAGTAATCTTCTCTGATGTTTCTGTTACAGAGCTTCTCCTGTATATCTCCTACAGTCTTTTACTTTTATATCTAGAAGTGCTCTTACATACAACTGAATGGTTTTATTTCCCATCTATTGAACATAAAATCCTAATTGATTAATTTACATGCAAAGCCTATTAAGAGCATAATGAGAATGCTTTTCTTAATATCATGATGATAAGTAATGTAAAATCTCAGTCGTCCTGCTCTCTTATTAGAGAGAAAGAGAGGGAGACAACTGGTGGTGATTTAACCTGAGGCTCACCATACCTCAGGCAAGGGGAGAGGTTGAGAAAATAGGAATGTCACAGTAATCTCAGCCAATGCAGGAATTGAACCCTTGTAGTTGGCGTCTCTAACCAGCCATTTAATCCATTGAGCAAACTGACACCTGCCCCACCCCCAAAATCATTCAGTTCCATATGCAGAAACAGCAGGCGTTTGCAGTAATATGCTCTCCCTGGACCAGACTTTTTATTTGCAGAATTGAATAACAAACTCTCTGCTACTCCTGCTGAACCACCACCAGCTCTTTGAGTTAAGAAGAGGATCTGAAGTGAGTTGCAAATCAGAAATTGCTGGATGATTTTTACACAATTCCCCCATGAGCTTTGTAAAAACAGGAACTCGCCCTCAATTTTCCCATGACCATCAAAGAATTGTTGTATTTGCTTCATAAATATGGACTAAATTTATGACTGCAATTTAATGACATAGGTTTCTTTTCTAGTGTTAATGGTACCTCAGTTGAAAATATTCATCTTTGAGTCACAAGTCCCACTTCAGCACCTCAGAATTTGGGTACAGAGTAAAGGTTATCCCTCCAGTGCAACAATAATGGAGTGTTGCACTGTTGGAGAATCTGTCTATAATAAGACCACAAGAAACAAGAACAAGCCCCCAAGCCTGCTCTGCCATTCAATACGGTCATGGCTAATCCAACATTCCAAACATCCACTCCCTGCCCTTTCCCTATAACCCTTGATTCCTCCACTGATCAAGAATACACAACCATAAATATACACAAGGACCCTGCCCCCACAGCCCTCTGTGGCAAGGAGTTCCAAAGACTCATAACAATCTGAGAGAAGAAATTCCTCTTTATCTCAGTCTTAATTTGGTATCCCTTTATTCTGACACTATGCTGACTGCTCCTGGACTCTCCCATGAGGGTATTTACCCTGTTAAGTATTTACCCTGTTAAGCCCACTAAGAATTCTCAATGTTTCCATGAGGTCACCTCTCATTCTTAACTCCAGTGATTAGAGTCCCAACCTATTTAGCTTTTGCCCATAAGACAACCCTCCATACCAGGGGTCATTCTAGTAAGCATTCTCTGAACTGACTCTCATGAAACACTATATTATCTTGAATATGGAAAACATAACTGCTCATAGTGCTCCAGATGTGGTCTCACCAGCACCTTACACTGTAGCAGAAAGACTTCCCTACTCTTACATTCTAAACCATTTTGAGTTGAGGTGTTAAACATGCCTGCTCTCTTAAATAAACTGAAAGGATTACAGTGCTGTCATTAAGAAGAGCAGTAACTGTTTACTCAGTGTCCGAGACCAATAAGTGTCCCTCAAAGAACCCCTCTCTCCCTATTTATTTCAGAACCCTCTACCCCTCCCCCATTTCTAATGAAGGGTCTAGCCCCAAAACATCAGCCTTCCTGCTCCTCTGATGCTGCTTGGCCTGCTGTGTTCCTCCAGCTCTACACTTTGTTATCTCAGATTCTCCAGCATCTGCAGTTCCTATTATGTCTTTCACAAAAGTTGACTGGTCATTATCACATTCCTTTTTTCCCTGGCATGACATTGGCAAGGCCAGCAATTGCTCGTCATCTCTAATTGGCATTAAGCTAAGTTGGCCTACTAGGCAACTGCAGGACATGGTTAATAGTCACTACATTGATGTTGGGCCTGGAGTCACAGACTGGCCATGCTTCCTTTCATAATGGAAATAAGTGAACTCGATGAGCCTTTATGACAATTTATTATGGCTTCATGGCATCATTACCAAACTAATCTTTATATCCAACGTTCAGTAATTGAATTTAAATTTCAACAGCTACTGTGCTGGGACCTGAATCCATGTCCCTGGAAATTGCTGGAGAACTTCAGCAGGTCTGGCAGCATCTGTGGAGAGAAAGCACAGTCAATTCTGAAGATGGGCCACTGGACCCGCTACATTGACTCTGCTGTTTCCCCACAAACGCTGCCAAACTTGCTGAGGTTCTCCAGTAATTTTTGTTTTTGTTTCTGATTTCCAACATCTGCAGTTCATCATGTTTTATTTCCCCCAGGATCTGCCTGACCCTCTATATTAATAGTCCAGAGACATCACCACTATGTTGCCCTAATGTGGGAGCTTGCTGTACACAGATTGGCTGGTGTATTTCCTACAGGACATCATTGCCTTAAATAAAATGCATGTCTTTCATGAATTTGCTTATCCGTGCCAAGCATTATGTACACTATTTCACATTTTGAGGGACTAATGTTCATCTACCTTCGGGTTTCAGGCAAAGAATCAAGAAAGGCTTGCAGAAAACGACAAAAAGTGAAAAGGAACCGAAATGAATGAAAGATTTAGAAGATGTTGAAGGGGTTGCACAATGGCTCAGCGGTTAGAACTGCTGCCTCACAGTGCCAGGCACCTGGATTCAATTCCACCTTCAATGACTGTCTGTGTGGAGTTTGTACAATCTCCTCATGTGTGGGTTTCCTCCGGGTGCTTTGGTTTCACCCCACAGTCCAATGATGTGCAGTTTAGGTGGATTGGCCACGCTAAATTGCCCGTAGTGTCCGGGCTCTGTAAGTGAGGTGGATTAGCCACGGGAAATGTAGGGTTATAGGCAAAAGGTAGAGGGATGGGTCCGGGTGGGATGCTGTTTGGAGGGTTGGTGTGGACTTGTTGGGCTGAATGGCCTGTTTCCACACAATAGGGATTCAATAAGAAGGTGTCTATAACGTACTGAAACTGTATTTCCCCGGACTAGAAAATGTACATTGCATGTGTGTCATCTGCCATGTTGCTTACTATAGTATTTGCAAGTGGGTGTTTGTTGTTGATGTGATTTAACTTCCAGCTATACTACAGTGCATTACTGCAGAGGCATAGTATCTGGCCAATCCTTGTCAATTGTTATCGATATATTTTTAATATTTTTGTAAGTCATCATTGCTTTAAATTGAGTGAATCTGAACAAAGCAGTAAACATCCTAGAAAATGATGATACTTGCTGAAAAAGTGATACTATTAGTTAAGCTGAAAAATGATGCTAGCGTTATCATCTTGGACAAGTAATAGAGCTTTAATGAATTACAATTTAGCACATTCAGATGTCTGATGATAAAATAAGGGCCAATGTTAATGTCTCTGCTGTACACACTGGATTAATTTTTGTAAGGAGGGACGATCCACAGAGAAATGTGGAAGTTACTTGGTTAGAATACCAGAACAGAGAAAAATAAATTCAAGGAAATGGCCCAATTATTCAAAATAGTTCTACCATCAGGTAGGAAATATTAGAGAAGATATAATGTATGTGCTAATGATGACGATATTGATGATGAAGGAATTGCAGGTGGGTTGTAACCTTTATTATTCAGAGAATGTTCAGCCAGGACAGGATAGTTTAATTTAAAACATATCTTCATGATGTAAAGTTGTTGAGGGAGACTGCATCAGTCGACCATGCAGCTAAAGAAGTGCAGTGAAGGGTGAGGGTGCCAGGGAGAAGGACTCTCTATGATGAACAAAACGGGCCGATGCTGGAAGAAAATGCCAGCATTATTGCCCAATCCTAATTGTCCTTGAGAAGGTGGTGGTGAGCTGCTTTCTTGAACCGCTGCAGTCCATGTACTGTAGGTAGACCCTCAATTACATTGGGGGGGGTGGATTTCCAATATATTGACCCAGTGAAGGAACAGCAATATTTTTTTTTCAGGATGGTGAATGGGAAGAAAACTTGTAGCTGATGGTCTTCCCATTTGTCTGCTGTCCTTGTCTTTCTAGATGGCAGTAGCTGTGGGTTTGGAAGTTGCTACCCGAAGACCCTTGATGAAATTCCGCATCTTGCGGATGTTGCCCAGGACTGCTACTAAGCATCAGTCATAAAGCATTAAATGTCCTTGGATGAGGTGCCAATCAAATGGGCTGCTTTAGCCTGGATAGTGTCATAGTAATTAACTCTATCGAGACAAGGATTTTGAATTCCTTCCAGCAGTCAGTGGTTTAAGGGTTTCTTTACACGTGGTTGAGAATGTGGTTGGAACGTCCACAGATGTGGCAGATTTTAAATGTTGCAATGTACAAGAGTCAGAATGTGATTAAGTACAAGAGCCTGGATGTCATGTTGCAGTTTTATAAGGCTTTGGTTAGGCCACACATATAGAATTGCCTTCAGTTCTGATCAACACTTTACAGAAAGTATGCGGAGGTTTTGGACAGGGTGCAGAAGTGGATAGTGCCTGGATTAGAAGGCATGAGCTAAAGGAGAGGCTAGAAAAATTCAGTGTAGAGCTGGATCCTGAAACGTCAGCTTTCGTGCTCCTCTGAAGCTGCTTGGCCTGCCATGTTCATTCAGCTCTACACTTTGTTATCTCAGATTCTCCAGCATTGACAGTTGCTACTACCTCTAGAAAAACTCAGTTGTTTTTTCTGGAGCGGCAGAGGCTGAGAGGAGACTTGATAGAAGTCTATAAAATTGTGGGATGCAGAGATAGGGTTGACAGTCAGAATCTTTTCCCCAGAATTGAAATGTCTAATAGTAGGGGGCATGCATTTAGGTTGAGAGGGGGAAAGCTCAAAGGAGATGTGAGGGGCACATTTTTTACACAGAGTGGTAGGAATCTGGAGCAGGCAGCCAGGGGTGATGATGGAGACAGATACGAGAGGGGTGTATAAGGGACTTTTAGATAAGCATACAGAGGCAGTTGCGAGAGGGGCGTATAAGGCACTTTTAGATGAGCATATGGATATGCAATGAATGGAGGGGTATGAACCAAGGGCAAGGAGAAGGGATTAGTTTAATTTGACACACTGTTCAGCACAGGCCAAAGGACCCATTCCTGTACTGTAGAGTTCAATGTTCTATGATTCCCTGGTCCATTGGCTGGATGAGTGAGGTCATAATTTATTTAATCCAAAATTTTAAGAAATCCATTCATGGAATGTGGATATCACTGACTGGATCAGCATTTTAGATGAAGATTTTCCTCCCTGAAGGACATTAGTGAACCAGATGGGTTTTTACAACAATCAACAGTGGCTACGTGGATGCCACCAGGGCTAGCCTTTTATTTCAGAGTTTCTTCAGTTTAAGTTTCACCATCCACCATGTGATGTGACACTGTCCCTAAAGCATTTGCCAGGTCTCTGGATTGTTAGTTCAGTCACAATATCTCTAACCTTACGGACTCATGGAATAAGGTTAGAGAATCAATGACAAGTACCTGCTGGAAAAAAAGCTTTGCACTGGAGCTATGAATGATTCGACAAAATTCACCAGTGTTGATATGGAAATAGCCAAGATGATTGAATTGGCAAAACAAGCTGAAGGGAGGGAGTTGAAGGCCTGGCCACAGTTAAGTAGAGGATTTGCTTCAATCTCATCAAATGGAACTATCTGCAGAAGAATTAGTGAAACAGATGAAATGAAGTCAATGTAAAGAGGAGAAGAGAGAGCTTAGGAATTTGTACAAATGAGATCAGCTGAGCAATTAAAAAAATAGGTGACAGACAATATTACAGAAGTAAGAAGAACCATATTTTTCAACAAGATTCAACATGTTCTTGCTCCTTGCCAAAAAACTTTCAAAATTCAGAAGAGGTCAAAAATGACATTGTTTTTTATTGCCACATCAAAATGTCATCTCTCTCGCTACGTCCATCTTCCAGCAAACCTCCACCAACTTCACCTCTCAGCATATCACAGTCTGCTGGACACTCTTTTTTTTAAGGGTATGTGTGGCAAACATATAGTTATTATTCTATTACATGGCCTACCCAGTAAAACACCTTTATATTTATTTTTAAAGTTACTTTCACTGTGTGGTGTCTTCTACTGTGAATTGTACACATCAAATATTTGGATGGTTGGAGCCTCTGTGATTGACTTTCATTATAAAATATGCCCGACGCTTATGAATTTGACATTTGAAATATTTTCCAAGAAAGTAACTGTCTCATACAGCAGAAGGCTTTACTTGTGAACTACTTCTTTATGTAAACCTCATTAGGACATCCAATTGCTGCAAAAGGCCCTATATAAATGCAAGCTTTACTTTCTTCCTCCAATACAAATCACATACTTTTAGCTCTTAAACCAGTTGTAGCTGCGCAGACTTCATCCTAAAGATAGTAAATTGTTTGTGGAGGTTTCTAATTTATAAATTTAAAATACTTATATTTTTTATTTTTCTAACTATTTTCTCTCACGCTCGATTTAATCTTTGCTTCCCTCCCTTCATGTATCTTCCTGATTCTAGTTTCATTCTAACTCACTCATTTATTTTCTCAATCCTTTAGTTCTTATTGGCTGCGGTGATAGATTATTCAACCATTTGTTCACGAGAAGTTCCATAACTCTTGTATTGTCACTATTATCTTACACTTCCAGGAAAACAGAGCATCTACAGTTAGACTAGATTCTGAAAATAGCCAACGCTAGTTAAACAATCCTGGGTATGTAAATAGCTACCAATTCAGGATACTCAGTTGAGCTCATAATGTGGTTCATTTATGCTTGCTAGAAATGGCTTTATGTTCATGGTTGTGGATCTTGTTTTTGTTAGCCAAAGGAATATATTCAGGAATAGCAAGGAATGGGGAAGCTATATGCTGTGTGGTTGTAGTCAAGATCGCTGAGTCAGCAAATCCTCTACTTAACTGTGGCCAGGCCTTCAATTCCCTCCCTTCAGCTTGTTTTGCCAATTCAATCATCTTGGCTATTTCCATATCAACACTGGTGAATTTTGTCGAATCATTCATAGCTCCAGTAAAAAGCTTTTTTTCCAGCAGGTACTTGTAATTGATTCTCTAACCTTATTCCATGAGTTTGGTTGCAAACGTTTTGTCACCCTGCTAAGTAACATCATCAGTGCACCTCCAGTGAAGCGTTGGTGTTCTGTCAAAAATTTTAAAGGGATATTGAGAGATGAAGTGAATGGGCCTAACTGCAGCAGATGAAATCTCAACGTAAGCAAGTGTGAACTTATCTATTTTGGAATGAGAAAGGATAGATCAAAGTACTTTGTAGAGAATTGCTTGGTTATGCAAAACATAAGCATTAATAAAGAGAGTTGTGAAACTATTTGTCTTGCACTCATTGGAATCGATATATACAAATCGAGTTGAGAATGGAATCAACAATATATATGGCAGAATGGAATCAACAATGTATATGGCAAAAGAGGGTGCTGATTGGTTGGGCTTTCATTGGCATGGTGATACAGCAGGAAATGTTACCTACTTACTCCAACTGATTAACATCAGAACAAACTTGGGCAGCTAACTACACAACAAGAATTAACGCAGTTTAAATATCACATATTAAACTAAAACTCCAGCTGTTTGCAAACAGTATGAGTCTTGCAGGCTGAAAGTGAGAAGTTTGTAGAAGTTTTAGAAAGATTTTGCACCCAAACAACTTGTGTTCTCATCCAAGTGATAAGGCAGAAAGAGATGTTAGTGGATGAAAAAGCCTCTATGATACTAAATGTTCAAAACTCTAAGATCCACTGCGAATGACTCGCTGAAGTAAATTCCCTGCTACAGTTACCAAGCAAGAACCTAGTCTTTCAAATGGAAACATTGAACAGACGGTGAGAATCTTCATTTCCTTATAATGACAGAGATCGTCTGAAGAACAATGTTGACCTTCAGACAGCTATGCAAATCAGAATATCAGACGAAAATTTCATACTTGCCCTGTTTCGGCAGTTTATTCTGTTGTCCATGGTGGTACAGTGCTACTTTATCATGGGAGTCCCTGAGGTGGCCTTGCCTGCACCTAAGCAGTAGTATACCACAAAAAAGTGTTGAGGTGATACCACTGTTTACAGAAAGAGAAATTCCTCTCCTGGAAGTAGCGGAGAAATTTTTATCTCCTCAACATAATCTTCAGCAAGCCCTTTGTTCTATTTCTGATCTATTACATTTGTTCCTAAATCAGGAAGCAGTGTACATGGTGTGTGGGAATTTCACTTCTTTGTTTTCTTTTTCAAGAGGCTGTGATCATTTAAGTCTTGGAGCCTTTCCATTGAAGCTTCTTCCTTGATTTGTTTTCAATGCTACTACATTCAAGTCTTCATCTGGGTCAAAACCCAAAGACTAGCCATCATTGGAAGCTGTCATTCCACTCCACAAAAGTGTTGGCATTCCAGAGAAATAACAAGACTGTATACACGTCCTATACCTCATTGAAGAGAAGCGAGAGCCTTGTTGTAGATTAGATCCTCAGGCACAAAAAACCTGTGGCGATGGGGCCAAGTGGACTATAAGTATTAATTGCACATGGTCATTAATGGTAAAAAGTCTACCAGAAAAGGCCTTTTAGGGAGATGAAGAGTAAATAAAATTGTACCTTTAAGTATAGATTTTGAGCATGTGTATAAAAGGTTATGCAAATCACATGAGGTCAAATCACATGGAACTGGGGCCTGGGTCCACACAAGATATCCTCTCTCACCATTTTCTATGAATTATTCTCAATTATACCTGTTACCATTCAGTACAGTACTGTACTGCAGTTAATGGATAGAACCATTCCCCTGCCTACCTTCTGCTCAATTTTCTTTTCTTTTGACTTCAGTTTTTCTCTACCAGCTTTTCTGTACCATCAAGGGCCAGCATGATTTTTCTTGTGTCTTCTAACTGTGCTTGTTATATCAAGCAATGAGAAGCTACAGCACCACTGCAAGGTAAGGAAAAATAGTGAGTTTCCTGGCAATATTAATTTTCACAGGTTACAGCACCACCTCTGGGCAAAAGAACAACATTAGACATCAAAGATTTCAAATGAATGCAGGCAATGCCAATTCAACGTTTTTGATATATTATAGATGTTGCATGTCTACGCAGTCATAACTGTTTTTTATCTCCATTCAATAGCCTCCTGAGAAACCTAGTTATTTTCATTCAAAAGGTGACTGTTTAGTACACTTAAAATGTGCAGTGTGCTTGTTTCTTGTGCGCTTTGGCATCATGAGGTGAGCAAAGATCCCCAATCTCTCGGGCAAAATGAATTGAATCAATTTACAGCTAATTAAACCAGCAGCAAATGCATTCATTAGCGCTAATGTGTTATGACACTTGTATGCTTTCTGCTGCGACAAGTGTTTCTCTAACATCACAATCACCTCTGTAATTTGCTGTGATTGATTGACGGATGCTTGCTAATGCCGGAGAGCTGTGTTCTCTATCTCATACATATTCATAACCTGAAGCAATCGAACAAAAAAATTATCATAATAGACTTGAATATGCAATGAGTAAATCGGTATCTCCATGTAATAACTTCATTTATGAAATAATTTAAAATGACTGTTTGAGTTTTGCGATTAAAGAATAATTTGGTGTCCTTGCGGCAAACTATTAATATTTTCAATTTTTTTCAAAATAATGTCTTAAGAATTCAAAGCAAATGTTAATCAGTGTAGTGTGGATGTGAGACTTCATCAGTAACATCTCTGTACTCTCAGGTACAATGAATTGACTGAGTACCGACATGCAGTGTATAATATTGACTACGACGCAGTTGGTAGAATTTCTCATTTCTCAGTTAGATGGTCATGGGCTCCTTTTTAATTCAAGAGTCTTGAGTGCAAGATCTGGACTGACACTTTCGTGCAGTATTCAGGGAGTGCTGCACTGTCGGAAATGCTATTTTTCAAGTAAAATCTCAAACCATAGCTAGGTCTGGTCTCTCAGATGAACGTTAAAAGTAACCTATATTAGATCTAGCTTAAAGAGGAATAAGAGACTGAGTCCTGGATAATAAGTACCCTTCAAGCAACCCCACAAGAAATAGACAATCTGATTTAATTGCTGTTGGTGGGAGCTTGCTGTGTGGAAATGGACAAGTGCAGTTGCCACATTATGCTAATCGTCCCTTTGGAATCTTTCTCTATGCTTATACTGAGTATTCTGAAATGTCCATAAATGTCTGGCTGAAGTGAACTCCTTTACTAGGTTGGGTAAGATTGCTCTATTACTCAACCTAGCAAAGGAGTTCACTTCAGCTAGCTCAGATTTAAAACCCACATTGTTGCCTTTTGAATCTTCGGATGGCTCAATGGATACACAGGAGTGGACAGTTAATGAAATATTTCAGAATACTCAGAAAAAATATAAAGAAAAATTGGAAAGGGAAGATCCACTATCTGCGATTATCTGAAGCAGACAGTGAAAGGATGAAATTTGAGGAAAAAGGACATGACTGCACAAAGTCAGATGACTGGTCAAAATCTAAAGAATGACAAAGAATGACGACAAGATTAATAATGTAGGAAAATAGGAATTAAGGCAGGAGTGAGCAATTCAGCCCTTCAAGCCTGCTTCGCCATTTAACATAGCTGAGCTCATCCTGGTCTCAACTCCACTTCCCTGCCTGTTCCCCGTAGCCCTTTATCCTGCTTTTCATCAGAAATGTATCTATTTCTTTCTAGAATCTGTTGATTGATTCTTCCCTCACTGCACTCTGATGCAGTGAGTTCCACAGATTTAGGACCCTCTGAGAGAAGTAGTTTCTCCGCATTTCAGTTTTGAACCTACCTTCTCTCACTCTATTTCAATGACCCCTTGTTCGATACTGTCCCACAAGAGAAAGCATCGCTTCAGCATCTACCTTCCAAATCCTCTTCAGAATTTTATACACCCACCTCATTCTTCTGAAATCCAGCAAGCACATATCCAAGTTCCTCATACGACAACTCTTTCATCCCTGGAATCAGTCTGGTGAACCTCCTAAGAAGGAGGGAGAAATTAGATTATGTGAAGAAGCCACCTAGAAATGTGGAAATGATACTGGTATTTATGAAGCAAAAGTGTTGGTCCTCCAATAAGTGATAACGTGAACTAAATATGGGATAATAAGGTGATGGTAAGTGAAATGAACAAATACTTTGCTGCTAACTTTTTTTTCTGAACATTTTAGTAAACAAAAACTGTAAATCAGGCATCGGAATGGAATGAGCAGCTTTGAGAAATTCCTGGGGAAGCAATGCTGTGCGATCTGATGGAGATATGAGCTGACTAAATCTTTAGCACCAGACGAACTTCATCCGAGAGCCTTAAAAAGGTTGCTAATGAGGTAGCAGATGTTGCGGTGTTAACTTTTCAAAATCTCCTGGATTTAAGAAAGGTTCTAACAGACTGGAATGTAACAAACTGTAGCCCCTTTAATCGAGAAGGGAGGGGTAAATTGAACAGGCGCCTATAAGCCAGTTAGCGTGTTGACTGCCATGGGGAAAGTTGATCATTAAACAAGTTATAGGTTGCAAATCGAAAAGATCAAGGTAATCAGGGAGAGTCAGCATGTTTTGTTGAAAAAAATCATGTTTAATCTATTTAATAGAGTTATCTGAAGGAATAAGATGCTGTGGATAAATGAGAGCCTTTGATAGGTACTACGATAAAGTTATTGTGGAAAATGAAAGCTCATGGTGTATGCAGTCACATAGTAACATGGATAGAAGATTGTCTGGCTCACAGAAAACAGAGAGAATGCAAAAATGGGTCTCTGTCTGATTGGCAGCACGTGACTAATGGAGTCCCGCAAAGATCTGTGCTGGGACCGTAACTTTTCACAATTCACATCATTTAATTGAATGAAAGGAATCAAATCACTATGGGTAAATTTGGAGACAACCCAAAGAGAGGTATTAAAGTATGTTGTTGAGACGACATAAAGAGTTTGTAAAGAGACATAGTTAAGCTGTGAGTGGGTAACAATCTGACAGAGTTAACATGGAAAAATGTAAAGTTGTTCACTTCAGTAAGAACAAAAAAGCAGAACATTACTTAAATGGAGAATGATGCAGAAATGTGACGTGCTCACAGACCTTAGTGCTCACATGTGTGAGTTATTAAAAGTTAGCGTGCAGGTGTAGCTCATGATCAAGAGGCTAATGGAATGTTATCCTTCATTATGAGGAGGATTGAACTGTAAGGTAAAACATAAAATGCTGTGTTTCAGTTATGCAGGGCATTGATGAGTTTATCACTTAAGTATTATGTCCAGTTATAGTCTCTTTATTATCTGTGTCATGCACAGATATTGGAAGCCCGTGCATCAAAATGTATAATTGGAAGTGTGATGGTACTGTGCTTTTACGGGAGATGGGTTCTGTTCTGTTTCTCTTGCAGGAGCGCTGCCACAGTAGTGCTAGAGTGTCTACATCAGACAAGCAGTTGGTAAATAGCTTTTGAGTTCTCCCTGGGTGTTTTTTTTTAATGAGACTAAATAATTATGAGCAGGCAGGAGTAGGGCCATCGTGGATACAGGAAGATACTTAGCTTTGCCTTTGTTGAGTGAGAAGATTTCTGCGAGCTACTGAGATGAAAGCTTGAGTTCCAAGCTGCTGCAGTGAACTCTTAGATGAGAGGCTTCCTCTTAAAGATCCAAAGGGGCAAGTTGTTTCTTTCCTCTGTACTGGAGAGAGGCAGCATGTGAGAAGCAGAACTGTTTTGCTGACTTGCACTTTTTGCCAAAGGGTGTGTTTTTTGAATGCGACCCATATTGGAACTGTTGATGATTAGTGGTTAAGTAATATATAATCTTGTTAAGCATTTCAATAGCATTAAAGTTATGCCAATGTCTTTGTATTTTAACTGTTGTAAGAATAAAGTGTGTTTCGATTAAAGCTGAGCCATGGAACAATTGAATCACATCTAGAACACAGCACCTTATAGGGGTAGGTTGGACAGCCTGGATCTATTTCCACTGGAGTTTAAAAGAGTGAGGGGTGATTTAATTGAGGTGTATCAGACCCTGGGTCGTCTTCACGAGGTAGAAATGAAAAGGATGTTTCCTCTTGTCAGTCAACCCAAAAATAGGCGGCACTTTGTTAAAAGTAGAGGGTCACAATTTCAGGACAGACATGAGAAGAGGGTTTTCTTTTCTCTCAAAGGAAAACACTGCAACTCTGCCTCAGAAGGCAGTCGAATTGGAGTAATTGAACATTTTTCAAGTCAGAGGTGGATGGATCCTCATTATTTTCTTATTAGGCAGGAGAATCAAAGCCTGTCAGGACAAGATAGGATTGTAGAACTCGAAACACAAACAGATCAGCCATGATCTTATTGAATAGTGGAGCAAGCTCAAAGAGTCGCGGATGCAACTTCTGCTTCTAAATCTCATGATTTCACACTCATAACCCATCACCTCTGAAATTGACAAAGGCATTGGAGGAAATCACCAAGCTCTGTTAGAAATTTGTGACTAACAGAAAGATAGGAAATAGGAGCAGGAGTAGGCCATTTAGCCCTTTTTGCCTGCTCCCCTATTCAATGGGGAGGTGATAGCCTTGTGGTATTATCAGTGGACTGTCAGTCCAGTCACCCAGATAACATTCTGGGAACCAGGGTTTGAATCCCACCACGGTAGATGGTGAAGGTGATAATGGGAACTGCAGATGCTGGAGAATCCAGGATAACAAAGTGTGAAGCAGGCCAAGCAGCATCTCAGAAGCACAAAAGCTGACATTTCGGGCCGAGACCCTTCATCAGAGAGGAGGATGTGGAGAGGGTTCTGGAATAAATAGGGAGAGAGGGGGAGGCGAACCAAAGATGGAGAGAAAAGAAGATAGGTGGAGAGGAGAATATAGGTGGGGAGGTAGGGAGGGGATAGGTCAGCCCAGGGAAGACGGACAGGTCAAGGAGGTGGGTTGAGGTTAGTAGGTAGGAGATGGAGGTGCGGCTTGAGGTGGGAGGAAGGGATGGGTGAGAGGAAGAACAGGTTAGGGAAGTGGAGACAGGCTGGGATGGTTTTGGGATGCGGTGGGGGGAGGGGAAGAACTGGGCTGGTTTTGGGATGCAGTGGGGGAAGGGCAGATTTTGAAGCTTGTGAAGTCCACATTGATACCATTGGGCTGCAGGGTTCCCAAGCGGAATATGAGTTGCTGTTCCTGCAACCTTCGGGTGGCATCATTGTGGCACTGCAGGAGGCCCATTATGGACATATCGTCTAAGGAATGGGAGGGGGAGTTAAAATGGTTTGCGACTGGGAGGTGTAGTTGTTCATTGCGAACCGAGCGGAGGTGTTCTGCAAAGCGGTCCCCAAGCCTCCGCTTGGTTTCCACAATGTAGAGGAAGCCACACCGGGTACAATGGATACAGTATACCACATTGGCAGATGTGCAGGTGAACTGGATGTGAGTTTGCTCGCTGAGCTGGAAGGTTAGTTTTCAGACGTTTCGTCACCATTCTAGGTAACATCATCAGTGAGCCTCCGACGAAGTGCTGGTGTTATGTCCCGCTTTCTATTTATCTGGTTAGGTTTCCTTGGGTTGGTGATGTCATTTCCTGTGTTAGTGATGTCATTTCCTGTTCTTTTTCTCAGAGGGTGGTAGATGGCTCCAAATCAATGTGTTTGTTGATGGAGTTCTGGTTGGAATGCCATGCTTCTAGGAATTCTCGTGCATGTCTCTGTTTGGCTTGTCCTAGGATGGATGTGTTGTCCCAATCAAAGTGGTGTCCTTCCTCATCTGTATGTGAGGATACGTGTGATCCTTATCCACTATCTCTCGTATCCTTACATACAGATGAGGAAGGACACCACTTTGATTGGGACAACACATCCATCCTAGGACAAGCCAAACAGAGACATGCACGAGAATTCCTAGAAGCATGGCATTCCAACCGGAACTCCATCAACAAACACATTGATTTGGAGCCAATCTACCATCTCCTGAGAAACAGAACAGGAAATGACATCACCAACGCAGGAAATGACATCACCAACCCAAGGAAACCTAACCAGATAAATAGAAAGCAGGACATAACACCAGCGCTTTGTTGGAGGCTCACTGTTGATGTTACCTAGAATGGTGGTGAAACATCTGGGAACAAACTTTCAAGCTCAGTGAACCAGTTTACATCTGGAACACAATAAAGACCCACTCTCTTGTGGACCGAGAGGAGGAGAGTGCTGTGTTGGAGGTGAAAGGAAGACGCCGGGTTGGCTGTGCACCCTTGCAACCAATGGATCTTAATGCTGGCTTCGGCCTAACGCTGGTTCAGGGGAGCAGCCAACCTGCAACGATGGCTGCGGCAAGTGCTCGTGCCCCAGGTCAGGGGGTCCGGAACACCATCTGTGTTTCTGTAAAGAAGGTGGATGAAGGTGCGCCTGTGGACCACACCTTCTTCGTGAAGAGGGTCCTGTTGGACTGTTGTGGGTTCGCTGCTGCGGACATTTACTGCCTGCAGGATTTCCCCGGAGGAGGTTTTTACGACGTGACCTTCAGGAGTGCCAAGCTTTGCGAGCGCTTCCTGGAGGTTTTCAAGGAGAAAGGAGGTGAGGGCCCCCTCTCTGTATTGACTGCTGTCCCGCTGTTTGTGATGCCAGCACAGAGGAGCCGTATGGTGACTGTACACATGTACAACCCGCATGTGCCAGCAGTTGATGTCCTGACCTTCCTTGGAAGGTACGTGAAGGTGGAAGGGGACCTAACTGACATCATGGACCCCTTTGGCATCTGGACCAGTAAGAGGCAGGTCAAGGTGACGCTGAGGATGGGCGCGGATGGGAATGTTGTACACCCACCGTCCAGCTTCGCGATCGGCGGGAGCAAGGGCTACCTGACCTATGCAGGGCAACCTAAAGTCTGCCATGCCTGTGGTAGGTCAGGTCACGTGGCGGCCGACTGCAAAGCCACCATCTGCAGGGAGGAGGGACACCTTGCAAAGGATTGCCCACAAGAGAAAAGCTGCAACCTTTGCGGGGAAGCGAGCCACCTCTATAGGGCATGCTCGCAGCAGGGGACCACCTACGCCCAGGTCGCCGGCAGGGGAAATGCGAGGCCAGCCCCCCCGGAGGAGAGGAAGGCACCAGGGCCCAGCAAGGACCCCACTAATGTGCAGGAGGGCCAGGTCGTGCAGGAGGGCCCAGCCCCGCAGGATGGGCCTGAGGCCAGCAAAGCGCCCCTGCAGGCTCCGCTCCCCCCCGACAACCCGAAGTCGATGGAGGCGGCGACAGGCGACCCAGGGGAGTGGACGATGATCCAGAAAGCGAGGAGGAAGGTGCGTCAGCGGGCCCAGGAACCGCAACCATCAGGCGGGAAGAGGCAGCTACAGGGGGGCTATATGAGCTCCTCTGACGAGGGGGATTCGGAGACGGCCCACCCGAAGCAGAAGTTAAAGATCTCAAGGGAGAAGGAAAGCAACACCACGCTTCCAGGTGACGGGAGGCGTCCTGAGGCTCCCTCCGACACCCAGTCACGTGCCACTGGGGCACTGGAGGGCCCCCCGGAACTTCCAGGTGGGAAGGAGGAAACAGCACGCCCCCACCCTGACCCAGAGCCGGACTCTCCTGCCTCCATACCCCCGACGGGGGGATGCCACCCGGAAGGCAGCACGGACGGTTTCCTCAGCCCGGAGAATGTCCAGCAGTTAGCCCGGGCAATGGGCATGAAGGGACCTGTGGGCCTTCGATCTGGTCGGGGGGTAACGACTGTCGCTCCTCGGGCCTGGCTATTCTGCTGCGGGGCGCGACTTCACCATCTCTCAAGTTCAGGAGGTGGTGGGGGGGCGCCTCCAAGTGGCTGACATCACCTACAGGAACGCTCCCCTGAGGCTAATCAACGTGTACACCCCAGCGGTACGGAGTGAGCGGTTGGCCGTCCTGCAGCGGCTTCCACCCCTGCTGGCTACGTCCAGGCCGGTCATGCTGGGCAGAGACTTCAACTGCATCATCGATGCAATTGGAAGATCCGGCGTGGGGACAGCGGGTGGGGGGAGTCAACTGGATGTCACGTCCAGATTCCTGATGGGCACGGTGAAGGACGCCAAGCTGCTTGACATCTTCAGCACCCCTGCAGACGGAGCGCAGCAGAGGTACACCTGGTCGCGGCCAGACGGGTCTATCCGCTCAAGGATAGACTTCCTGTTTGTGTCACGGGCGTTCTCAGTCAGGTCCACCGGCGTCGAGCCGGTGTTCTTCTCTGATCACTGCCTCCTGCTGGCCATCTGTCACTTACAGGACGACCAGCCGGCCGGCAAGGGGACGTGGAAGCTCAACACGACTCTGTTGACCCCAGAGAACGTCGAGGAGCTTAAGAGGGAGTACGCCGGTTGGAGAACCGTGAAACCCCTCTTTGAGTCTCCGGGCGACTGGTGGGAGACGGTGAAGGAGAACATCAAGGGGTTCTTTGTCCTCAAGGGTGTTCAGAAGGCGAGAGAGAGGCGGGGAAAGCTGTCGCGACTCCAGAAAAGGGTGCAGAACCTGCTCCTTCTGCAGTTGATGGGGGTCGATGTTACGGAGGACCTCCGCGAGGTGAGGGGCCAGCTAGCCTCGCTCTTCGCTGCGGAGGCCTCCAGGATAATCTTCTGGTCCAGGGACCGCTCTGTGGAGCAGGACGAGACGTGCTAGCGTTTCTTCATTCAGAAGGTGCACAAAGAGAGCTCTGTGCTTAGCCGGCTGAAGGAGGACGACGGCTCGGTGACGTCGTCTTGACCCGACATTTTGAGGATCAGCAGATCCTTCTATGCCGGACTGTACGACATGAAGCCCACGGACAGCGTGGCCTCCGAGTCGTTCCTGTCGTCTATCACGGAGGTCTTAGACAACGGCACGAGGTAGTGGCTGGACCGGCCGATATCCCTGGACGAGCTGACCAGGCCCCTCAAGTCCTTGGAGAGGAATAGGACTCCCGGGAGGGATGGCTTACCAGTTGAGCTGAATTCCGCTCTGTGGGACCTGGTCGGCCAGGACCTGCTGGAGGTGTACGATAGTGCGCTTCGGGCAGGGGAAATGTGCAAGTCCATGAGGAAGGGCATCACCACCCTCATTTACAAGAGGAAGGGGGAGAGGGAAGAAATTAAGAATTGGTGTCCCATTTCACTATTGAACGTGGACTACAAAATCCTGGCCAAGGCCATAGCCAACCGGATCAGGTCTGTCCTGGAGTCAGTGATTCACCCTGATCAAACCTGTGCTGTGCCGGGCAGGAAGATCGCTGAGAGCCTCGCGCTCATCAGGGATACGATCGCCTATGTACAGGACAGGCGGGTGGACACCTGCCTCGTCAGCCTGGACCAGGAGAAGGCCTTCGAAAGGGTCTCTCATTCTTACATGAGGGACGTCCTCTCCAAATTGGGGTTCGGGGAGGGCATCCGCAATTGGACCCAGCTGCTCTACACCAACATTGTTAGCGCAGTCTCGATCAATGGGTGGGAATCGGACAGTTTTCCTGTCAGATCTGGAGTCAGGCAGGGCTGCCCGCTCTCTCCTGCCTTGTTCGTGTGCTATGTGGAGCCCTTCGCCGCATCCATCAGGAAGGACGTGAGCCTGAAGGGCGTGACTATCCCAGGCAGCGGAGGCCTTCAGGTCAAGACGCCCCTGTACATGGACGACGTCGCCGTCTTCTGCACCAATCGTCGGTCGGTGAGTAGGCTGTTGGACATCTGCGGCCAGTTTGAACTGGCCTCGGGTGCCAAAGTCAATAGGGGTAAGAGCGAGGTCATGTTCTTCGGGAACTGGGACGACCGCTCCTTCGTCCCCTTCACCGTCAGGACAGACTACCTGAAGGTGCTGGGTGTTTGGTTCGGTGGAGCTGGGGCGTGCACTAAGACTTGGGAGGAGCGTATCACCAAATTGAAGCAGAAGCTGGGCAGGTGGATGCTCCGGTCCCTCTCTATCGCGGGTAAGAACCTGGTTGTCGGGTGTGAGGAGCTTTCGGTACTGTTGTATGTGGCGCAGGCCTGGCCTATTCCCTGGACCTGCACCGTTGCGGTCACCCGGGCCATCTTCCACTTCATTTGGCGGTCGAGGATGGACCGGATCCACAGGGACACCATGTACAAAGACCTGGAAAATGGGGGAAAGGGCGTACCGAACGCCACCCTCGCCCTGACGGCTACCTTTGTGTGCGGCTGCATCAAGCTGTGCGTAGATCCTCAGTACGCAAACACCAAGTGTCACTACTTACTGAGGTTCTACCTGTCCCTGGTGTTGCGAAGGATGGGCCTGGCCTCGTTGCCACGGAACGCTCCGAGTAGTTGGACCGTCCCGTACCACCTGTCCTTCGTGGAGAAATTTTTGAAAGGAAACACCTTTGACCACAAGGCCGTCAGGCAGTGGTCAGCACGTAGTATCCTCGGGACCCTTCGGGAAAAGGAGAGGATGGATCCCGTTGTGTGGTTCCCCACGCAGACTGCCAAAGTCGTTTGGCAGAATGCCTCATCGCCAGAACTTTCAAACAAGCACAAGGACATTGCTTGGCTGGCGGTGAGAGGGGCTCTGCCAGTGAGATCCTTTATGCATGCCCGGAATCTCTGCACCACCGCACACTGCCCTCGAGGTGGCTGCGGGGCGGACGAGCCTGTTGATCACCTCCTTCTGGAGTGTGCCTATGCACAGGAGGTCTGGAAGGGGATGCAGTGGTATTTGTCGAGGTTCGTCCTGAGCACCTCCATGACGCGGGACTCCGTGCTCTACAGGCTGTTTCCCAGGACGCACACCGAGACCAACATCAACTGCGCCTGGAGGACCATCAATGCGGTGAAAGACGCTCTTTGGTCTGCCCACAACTTGCTGGTCTGCCAGCTGAAAGAACTGACCCCGACCGAGTGTTGCAGACTGGCGCACTCCAAGGTCCAGGACTACGTGCTGAGGGACGCGCTAAAGCTTGGGGCAGCCGCTGCCAAGGCGCGGTGGGGAAAGACCACGATATGAACCCCCTCGTCCAGAATAGAAAAAAGGGCCCTATCTGGTAACTGGGCCCAGCTGGCGCCTTCCCCAACTGGTCAGGGGGCCAACTGGGACTGTGCGGGGTGACGACTGCCGGAGTGTTTTCTTTGCTTTTTTTTTTCTTCTTTGTTTGTTTTTTTTCCTTTAGTTGGTGTATGTACCCCCTGGGTAATCCGGAGCGGCTTGCATGACTGAGTAGGTGTGTAAATATGTTTTATTTTTTGTACATCTTATGAATAAAGTATATTTTTTCAAATCAAAAAAAAGGTGATGAAACGTCTGCAAACTAACCTTCCAGCTCAGCGAGCAAACTCACATCCAGAACCTCAACCTGAGCTACAAATCTTCTCAAAACTCGTGCAAGTGAACATCTGCTTAATGTGGAAAGTCATCTTAGGGCCTAGGATGTCTGTGAGGGAGGAGGTGTGAGGGCAAGTGTAGCACTTCATGCGGTTGCAGGGGAAGGTGCCAGGTGTGGTGAGGTTGGAGGTGAGTGTGGAGCGGACAAGGGAGTCACGGAGAGAGTGGTCTCTCCGGAAGGCAGACAAGGGTGGGGATGGAAAAATGTCTTGGGTGGTGGGGTCGGATTGTAGATGGCGGAAGTGTCGGAGGATGATGCGTTGTATCCAGAGGTTGGTGGGGTGGTGTGTGAGAACGAGGGGGATCCCCTTGGGGCGGTTGTGGCGGGGACGGGGAGTGAGAGATGTTTTGCGGGAAATACGGGAGATGCGGTCAAGGGCGTTCTTGACCACTGTGGGCGGAAAGTTGCGGTCCTTGAAGAACGTGGACATCTGGGATGTGCGGGAGTGGAATGCCTCATCCTGGGAGCAGATACGGCAGAGGTGGAGGAATTGGGAATAGAGGACGGAATTTTTGCAGGAGGGTGGGCGGGAGGAGGTGTATTCTAGGTAGCTGTGGGAGTCAGTGGCCTTGAAATGGACATCAGTTTCTAGTTGGTTACCTGAGATGGAGACTGAGAGGTCCAGGAAGGTGAGGGATGTGTTGGAGATGGCCCAGGTGAACTTAAGGTTGGGGTGGAAGGTGTTGGTGAAGTGGATGAACTGTTTGAGCTCCTCTGGGGAGCAAGAGACGACGCCGATACAGTCATCAATGTAACGGATGAAGAGGTGGGGTTTGGGGCCTGTGTAGGTGCGGAAGAGGGGCTGTTCCGCGTAACCTACAAAGAGACAGGCATAGCTTGGGCCCTTGCGGGTACCCATGGCCACCCCCTTTGTCTGTAGGAAGTGGGAGGAATCGAAAGAGAATTTGTTGAGGGTGAGGACGAGTTCGGCTAGGCGGATGAGGGTGTCGGTGGAGGGGGATTGGTCGGGCCTGCGGGACAGGAAGAAGTGGGGGACCTTGAGGCCATCTGCATGAGGAATACAGGTGTATAGGGACTGGACGTCCATAGTGAAAATGAGGTGTTGGGGGCCAGGGAGTTGGAAGTTCTGGAGGAGGTGGAGGGTGTGGGTGGCGTCACGGACGTAGGTGGGGATTTCCTGGACCAAAGGGGAGTCCAGATAGTTGGAGATGAGTTCGGTGGGGCAGGAACAGGCTGAGACAATGGGTCGACCAGGGCAGGCAGGTTTGTGGATTTTGGGAAGGAGATAGAAACGGGCCGTGCAGGGTTGGGGAACAATGAGGTTGGAGGCTGTGGGTGGGAGGTCCCTTGAGGTGAGGAGGTCATGGATGGTGTTGGAGATGATGGTTTGGTGCTCGGGGTTGGGGTCATGATCAAGGGGGCGGTAGGAGGAGGTGTCAGAGAGTTGGTGTTTGGCCTTGGCGATGTAGAGGTCAGTGTGCCATTCTACCACTGCGCCACCCTTGTCTGTGGGTTTGATGGTGAGGTTGGGGTTGGAGCGGAGGGCTGCCTGTTCTGCAAGGGAGAGGTTGGAGTGGGTGAGAGGGGTGGAGAGGTTGAGGCGGTTGATGTCTCGACAGCAGTTGGAAATGAAGAGATCGAGGGAGGGTACCAGGCCTGGGGGTGGTGTCCAGGAGGAGGACTTGTGTTGGAAGCAGGTGAAGGGGTCAGTGGAGGGAGGGTTAGGCTCCCAGTTAAAGAAGTAAGTGCGGAGGCGAAGGTGGCGGAAAAACTGCTCGATGTCCGACCGTGACTGGTATTCGTTGATGTGTGGTTGTAGGGGGACAAAAGTGAGCCCCTTGTTTCGGACTGACCGTTCGTCCTCAGTCAGTGGGAGGTCTGGGGGGATGGTGAAGATTCAGCAGGGCTCAGTGTGGCTGTTTTCTCTGGAGTTGCTAGCTGTGGAGGTTGTGGGCGGAGTGATGAGGTCGTCGGTGGTGGGCGGGGTGCCGTCGGCATCGGCTGTGGGTGAGGTTCCGTCGGCTGTGGGAGGAGCAGAGTGGGCAGCAGCAGCGGCAGTGAGGGTGATGTGTGTGGAACACCTCCGTTCGGCTCGCAACAAACAACTGCACCTCCCAGTCGTGAACCATTTCCACTCCCCCTCCCATTCCTCAGACGACATGTCCATCATGGGCCTCCTACAGTGCCACAATGATGCCACCCGAAGGTTGCAGGAACAGCAACTCATATTCCGCTTGGGAACCCTGCAGCCCAATGGTATCAATGTGGACTTCACAAGCTTCAAAATCTCCCCTTCCCCCACTGCATCACAAAACTAGCCCAGCTCACCCCCTCCCCCCACTGCATTCCAAAACTAGCCCAGCCTGTCTCCGCTTCCCTAACCTGTTCTTCCTCTCACCCATCCCTTCCTCCCACCTCAAGCCGCACCTCCATTTCCTACCTACTACTTCACCCCGCCTCCTTGACTTGTCCGCCTTCCCTGGACTGACCTATCCCCTCCCTACCTCCCCACCTATATTCTCCTCTCCACCTATCTTCTTTTCTCTCCATCTTCGGTCCGCCTCCCCCTCTCTCCCTATTTATTCCAGAACCCTCACCCCATCCCCCTCTCTGATGAAGGGTCTAGGCCCGAAACGTCAGCTTTTGTGCTCCTGAGATGCTGCTTGGCCTGCTGTGTTCATCCAGCTTCACATTTTGTTATCACAGTCAATGGTGAAACTTGAATTCAATAAATATCTGGAATTAAGAATCTAACTTGACCATGAATTCATTGTCAATTGTTGGGAAAAACCCATCTAATTCACTAATGCCCTTTCAGGAAGGAAACTGCCATCCTTACCTGGTCTGGCCTCATGTGACTCCAGACCCACAGCAATGTGGTTGACTCTGGACAGTTAGGAACAGGCAACAAATGCTGCGTAGCCAGCAATGCCCTCATCCCATTAATGGATAAAGGAAAACCCAGTCCCTTGTTCCCACTTTCTCCACATTCCCTTCAACCCTAAGAACTGTAAGTACCTCCTTCTTGAAAAAAGTATTAAACATTTTGGCCTCAACCATTTTCTATGGCAAAGAATTCCACTGGCTCACCACTCTCTAGGTGAAGAAATTGCTCCTTATTTCAGTCTTAAATTACCTACCCTTAAATTGTAACCCCTGGTTCTGGATCTCTGGTCGTCGGGAATATTCACCCTGTGTTTACCCAGTCTATTCCATCATCAATGTCAAGGGCAGCAATATACTGGAATATCATCAACTGCAAGATAATCTCCAAGTCACGCAGCATCATGACATGCAGAAATGCCACCATTACCTGTGTAGTTGAGTATCATGGCCACCATGCTGAAGCAGTTCAGGTCGAAATCCTGAAAACCAATTTCCCAAGATAACTAAGGACAGCAACAGCGATGGCAATAGCCATTCACACATCATGAGGCCAAATAATGATACACAATGCCAGATATTACCAGGGAGACAGCACAGATGACGCCAACAATTTCCTTACCCTGTGCTAAGCCCACACCTGTAGCATATATATTTATATAGCATGGTGGATGCATTAAAAATCCAACATTGCTTCATAGGAGATTGTATAGTCTGATATTTATGATACAATATTTAGGTAAATGGCCAAACGCTTGTCCAAAAAAATTTTAAGGTGCATGCGAAAGGAGGAAAGTGAGGTGGAGAGCTTCGGGTCAGGAATTTCAGAGCTTAAAAGGCTGTGGAGGCCATGTTACTGACTGTCTTTAAAACAGAGATATGAAGGTTCTTGATTGGTAAGAGGATCCAAGGATGCGGGGGGAAGGCAGAAGAATAGGAATGAGAAACGCATCAGCCATGGCTGAATGGGGGGAGCAGATTCAGTGGGCTGAATGATTTAATTCCACTCCTATATCTTGCAATCTTAGAACTTAACAGCATAACACATGGCCACAAAAAGTGGAACAATGAAAACTGAGGTGAGCAAGAGGCCAGTATTGGAGGGGCATGGATATCATGTTGAGGTACAAAAGTTCCCTGTGATAGGGAATGATGAGGTCATGCAGAGAACTAAATTGAATTACTCAATAATCAGGAGCTAATGTAGGCCAGAGAGCCAATGATGTGCAAATCGGGCATGGTGCATGAACCATTGTAGGACTCAGTTCACAGCATTAGTCAGGGCTGATTGTAATCAGCTATAGCATCAAGCCAAGGGCTTTCCTAATTTGAAAAGCACTATTTGAAACATTTATCAATGGAGCCATGGAAAGAGCTGACGGTTGACAGATCTGATAAATAGCTTCAGCAGTTAATTCTGGTCAAACGCTTTCCGTTACTGATCATCAAAAGTGAGATACTCATGAATGCAAGACAATTGTTCCTCTCGTTTTCCTGCTAAGATCTCTATTGATTGTCAGCGAGCGGAGAATGAAACACATTGCATTTGTCTTCAAGCAACAGAAATTGCAGAATTAATTGGCAACACTTTGCTGGTTTCAGAATGAAGATATCATCCTAGAATTCTACTTCATACAGGCCAATGGTTCAATTTTGAAGAATCAAGTCTTAGCAGATAAAGCTCCCCCCCTTACTGATGAACAGTCTTTCAAGTACTCAATGGAGTGTAACAGTGTGGACAACTAACTGTCACTAATCATTATCAACTAATCACATTGCTATTTTTTAAACTATTAAATTGGAGACCTTTTAATTTTTTTGCTCTTAATCACTGATTTGAAAGAATAGTAGATTGCTCCATCATTTTTTATATTAGTTTTTGGAATGTGGGAGTCATTCGCATTTATTACCTGTGCCCTTGAGAAGGTGGTGATGAGCTGCCCTCTTGAACCGCTGCAGCCCAGAGGGTGGAAGTGTTCTTTGGGCCGTAGTTCAAGGATTTTGGCCCAAGTCAGGATGGTGTGAGATGTGGAGGGAAGCTTGCAGGTGGCAGTATACCCATGCATCCGCTGCCCTTGCCCTTCTAGGTGGTATTGGTCACAGATTTGGACAGTGCCACTGAAGGAGTCTTAGTAGGCTGCTGTAGTGTTGCTCATGAAAGTGCCACTACACATCAATGCTGAATGCTATGGACATCTAAGTCATTCATGGGGTGATGATCAATTGGGCAGCTTTTGTCCTGGATGGTGTACAATCCCATTTCTGACCTTATTTTGGAGAATTCATTGATGAAGCAGCTCAATATGGTTGACCCTTGGACATGACATTGAGGAACTCCTGCAATGACGTTCTCAGACTGGGAGGCATAGCCTCAAACAATCACAGTCATTTTCCTTTGTGCTTGATACAAGTCCAGCCAGTGGAGAGATTTCCCTTGATCCTCATTTACTTTTGTTTCAGTTTGGCCTATTTTTCTAAGCAACCTGTTCAGAGATGTTATTGCACACTTCTAGAGCAGATGGGACTTGAAGCTGGGCCTTCCAGTCCAGGTGTAGGGACACTACCGTTGCGCCATAAAAAAGGCCTTGAGATTCCTAGTTGGCCACTTTCTTCAATGCTATCGTATGTCACTTTCACCTCCCATCTAGAATTTAACCCTGTTGCGTATCTGTAATGAGGCTACAACACAATTGTGCAGTGGTTCCTCATATTAATAACATCATGGACAGATGTATCTATGACAGTTGGGTTGGTGAGGATGAAGTCACTAGGCAAAACTTTCATGTTTCTCTCACCAGCTTTTACAGGTTCTGACTCAGGAACCAGCCAACTGAATCAATAATGGGGCTCCCATACCATTCATGGTAATAGATATGAAACTCCCTCTTGAATATAAGCTTTGATGCCACACTATGAGCTGAATCATATCAGAAATTGGCTATTTGTCATTTTTATGTTTCGACGAGGGTTTCTATCCCGATAGCCTTGTAGGTTTTCCCCTGCTGTTGCCCTACACTCAACTCCATTAGCTAAATGTGATGCTCCTCAGTATCTTTTCAAAGTCATTGTGCACTCAGTCAAGCGCCATCCACGCAGAATTGCCATTTTCTCTAGATATGGCAAGTGAGGGGAAATTGACAGGCCACTGTGTGGGGTGAGGCTAGATGGGGTGATGCAGAGGAGGGTCGTCCTCTTCCCCCAGGATCAGTAGAGGATGCAACATCAAACCATGCCTGCCTGTTCCGAGGTCACCACCTGGCTAAGCAGTGGGTAAGAACATCCAACACTGCAGCAGGAGGGTCAATGACCATCTCCTCTCTGCCTGGGTAAGTGCCACTATCTTTTCTCTGTCACCTTACACTCAGTCTGCCTCTGCTACTACCTGACCCAGCCTCTGTGAAGTTTTGTGCCTGACCACTCTCACTGCTGCAATTCAATGTTCTCACTTACTTGCTATCACCTGGTTAATCTCCCCAGACTACTAAAATGAAAGCAGATGCTAGAAACCTTTAAATAAAAGCAGAGAACGCCTGAAAGACTCAGCACACATTCTGTAGAAGAGTCAAATAGGACTCAAAAAAATTAGTGCTGTTTCTTTCTCCACAGATGCCTGCTGATCTTCTCCAGCATTTTCTGCTTCCCCAAGATGATTAACCCTATGTCGCCTGTGTGGGCCCAACTCAATCACTCAGGACACCTCACCACATTCTCCGCCCCCCATCTGCACCAATAGTTCTGTCACCCAATTCCATCTCACTCAATCGCGATGTCTCATTCCAGGAGAAAACAGCCCACTATTGGGCAGACCAAGCCAAGGTAGGTGGTCCGTACCCCACATTCAGTTCCCCACTCCGAGTGAGAAAAGGGTGTTGACCGGGATGGCCAGAATGGCCAACTGATCACGTCCAAGCCCCTGGACTGATATGAGATGAAGCCCATGAATAACTGCACCAAGCCTGGACTTGAATGAGGACTATTTCAGTTCGCCAGAGGGCAGATATGGCCTTTTGGTTGAAGCACATGTAGTGTGTTTGTGGTGTTGACTCCTGCCTGGTGCTGTAGGTGTGATGTTGAGATAGGTCGGTGCCATACGGCAACTCATCACTGCTTACAACTACAATACCCTATATGGCTTTCTGTCTGCACTAAACAGTAAGACAAGTACCATGAGCCTGTAAGCTCTGGCTGTGGCAGCAAAGTGCAAGAAGGTGAGTCAAGTCAGGAATGCTGTGAACATCCTGGGACAGTGCAAAGTGAGTGGGTGTCATGACAGCGAGTGAGCAGACCTGAGGTGCAGCCTGACCCAGCTAGATGCCTGTCGCTGTGCACAAAGTCTGTTGCAATGAGAGATGCTGATACACTCCAAAGTGCAGCTTTGCAGTCCAGGAGTGTGCTGTGAGCAGCTCAGGGATGTGCAATGAGACTGGTACATGTCAGATGCCAACCATCTGTGGATCTGGGGATTGTGAGACCACTTTTGTGGATCGGGTCCTGACACATTGGTGTCCAAAATGGAATTCCAGAGTGGGGAGTGATGAACCGGAATCACCAGGTACCCACTCAGATGTTCACGTTTGAAATTCCTGGCATCTAGTTTTGGCGTACTGAATGGGAGATTGGGAGCCTGCATATTAATGAGGCAAGGGAGGTAATGAGCAACACTCCCCAAAAGCAGGCCTCTCACCTTTGACTAGCAAGAAATTCACCCTGACGTCTGGGATTTGTTTAGGAAATGCAACATTTTGGTCTCGACCTCGCGAATGGCCTCACCCAACATTTCACCCAATTTTCCCAAATACCTTGCCGTAGCCCATGTCAATCAGGATCTAGGAAAACTCTATCCTGTGGGTTTTGCGTTCTTTAAAGAGAAGACAAAGACAATTCCTTCAGCTTTAGTCTTCAAAGTAACACCATTTATTATACTTTAACAGTGAATACTGCTAGACACAATGATCATAAACATACCAATCTCTGACTTATAGTTACAGTAGGTAAGAACTAACCTGTCTTCTTCATTTATCCAGGTCTATATGTTTTCCGTGTTCTGCTATATAGTCTAGTTCAGCCTAGTATTTTTCTAGTGTGCTTTAACTCAGCCCATTCTGTGACATTTAGAATTAATGTTGTGCAATTCTATGACATCATCATCATGTTGCTCCAGGGCCCTAATACCTTTACACAACAGACTCCCAGAATACATTGTGCATCCATGATACTCTCAGTGCTACCTCACAGTGGTAACATAGTATTCACTATGGAGGAGTATTGATTTATCATCTGAAGGGAGGATAGTACGTGGTAATCAACTGGTGTTTTCCTGGCCTACACTTCACCTGATTCCATGATATTCACCGAATGCAGAGTCAATGTTGAGGACTCCAAGATATCCCCCTCTCGGTTGTATATGGTGGGCATGTCCAAATGGTAAACCATGACACATTTAGGAGGTGTCAGACATATTGTCTATCAGGTATGATTACAGGAATTATGACAATGTCAGGCATTACTTCATTGTTCTGTGGGATGACTGTCCCAATTAAAGCAGCTAACTCAACCATCTCTGCATGGCTGTGGGATGCAGTTGGCAAATGCTTTGCATTTACGTCAGATCAGTTTCAAGTTTTCGTACTTCTATATATTGACTGGACCATCAGGAAACCTACGACATGTTTATGTCATTCTGACACCTCGACAGGATTGAGTGGGGTGTTGGTTTATACATAAAAATAATAGCAGATAACAGCAGTTTCAAGGGGAAATTGCAAAAATGCATTGGAATCTTTACTCAGCTCTATATAAAGAAATGAATGTAGCGAGGAGTCATCTGCCAAATGCAATACAGTCTCCATAACAGCCAAATCCCAACTCTCTGTGAAGATAATCTGGGAGATAATTTGGAATTTTGTGTTCTCTGCATTCTGTGTGACAGAACAAGAATGGCCATGTGTCAGAGTGAGTTTCGGAGCATTATCCACAGGGGGTCCCAAAATCAGCTTCCAGCAAACAGCTGACTATGATTAACAGAGAGAGCTGAGGTGAGAGCTGTCACCAGGAAATTTGTGGCTATTCCTAACAACCAAGACAAGCTGTCTGGATTTCTATCTGCATTAAACAGCAAGGCAAGGCAGAATTACTATGAGCCTGTAAGCTCTGGATGTAGCAGCAAAGTGAAAGAAGATGAGGCAAAGCAGGAATGCCGCAGGCATCCCAGGAGGGTACAAAGTGATTAGGCATCATGACATATCATGTTCCTTACATGGCCAGGAATGTACAAGGGATCAAGGCTCATCACTAAGGGGATCATCAAAGTTGTAAAATATCGGGGTGGTGGGGAGATCAGTGAGGTGGAAATGGTTGGGTGATACCCAAGCTTCAGTTTTAAGAACAGTAGATGAGACTAAAAGGAAGTACCTCTGTTAAGACAGAATAACATTAAGAGTGACAAGATGTATTGAATCTAAATCCAAGGACATATCTGGCTTCTATATAAAGCCAGCAATTTACGCAGGGAGATAGAAAGCCGAGTTGGAGGGCATGTTTGTAACTGAGGAGAAGCCTGCAATGTTTCATTCATCTCACAGATGTCCGTTTGCACAATGTCCATTCAAAAGAAAGCCTGCAACTTTTGCGCTGACTGATTCCCAGCATCTTCTAGAACTCGAACCTAGGGCACTGGCATTTCGTGGAGTTCTTGTTTCTCTTAGTGCTCTCTGAAATGACATACAGGGAAAGAAAGAGAAAGGATTTGTGTTAAAGGGCGGTTTAAGACAGAGGAAAATCATGCAACAGTCTCCTCTGAACTCTGGCTCAGTTGGAGTATTCTTACCTTTAAACCAGAAGATTGAATCTTGTGGGGCTTGAATTTTCAAAGGCAGGAAAGATATTGTTATTGCAGATCAGGTTCAGATGAGATTTACCAGGATTTTGCTGGCTACGGAAGGCTTGAATTATAATGTAAGACTGGATAGGCTGGGACTTTTTTTACTGCAGGGTAAGAGGATGAGAGATGGCCTTTTGGAGGTTTATAAAATCATGAGAGGAAATAGACAGGTTTACTGATGGGTGCCTTTTCCCTAGCATGGGGGATTTAAAGACTAGGAGGCATTTCGTTAGGGTGAGAGGACAGGGATTTTAGAAAGACATGAGAGGCAAGGATTTTTCACAGATGGTGGTTCACGTGTGGAATGAACTTCCTGAGCGAGTGGTGGATGCAGGCACGGTTGCAACGTCTAAAAGACAGATAAGTGCATGGATAGGAAAGGTTTGGAACAATATGGGCCAGGAGCTGGCAGGTGGGACTAGTTTAATTTGGGATTATGTTTGGCATGGACTGGTTGTTTCTGGGCTCTTTGACTCTGTGACTCTACAATATACCAGTACAGTACTGAGAAGGTGTGACATTGCTGGATGCTCAGAGGAGGACACTGTCCACTCAAGTGGTTACAAGACATCCCAGGGCACTATTTCAAAGGCAAGCAGGGGAATTCTGCCTGTTATCCCAGACAGTCCTGGCTCTGATCTGTCCTGGTATCCATCCTGCAATCAACAATCATGATCATTCATCACAGGATAATGTTGTCGTCACTGTTTGCAGGAGGTTACTGCACAAAAACTGGCCACCGTGTTTCTGACATTGTGATCATTGCTACACTTGGAAAATAAAGTGACCTCTTGTGGTCACCAGGGCAGCTGTATCAATGCGTTCCTTTTACAACATACTTGAATTTTAGTGTGTCAGTGAAATAAGGTATATTCACTGACTCAGTGGGTCCAGCTCAGACAGCCTCAAATCAAATCAAATTGTAAAGCATGTAAGAAAACACTTTTCACTGCACGTCAGTACCTGCGACAGTGATAAATCAAATACAGCACTTTGCGTTGACTGTTGACAGGCCAGTGAAAAAGTCTGAGGAATTAGTGCACTGCTGCAAGAGCTCCCTGGTTTTAGCTGTGGCTCAGCAGAAAGCGCTTGTGTGTGGGGTATCAAAATGGTTGCAGCTTGCAGCTCTCCTTTGAGAGGTGACCATGAAATCCAGGCTGAAACAGCACTGTTACACCAAGTGTCTGCTGCACCGGGTGTCATCATATCATAGAGGTCAGCAAACTGCTTTACAGCGACGGGGACCTAGGTTCAATTCCAGCCCTTGGGTAACTGTCTCTGTGGAGTTTGCATATTCTGCCCATGTCTATGTGGGTTTCCTCTGGGTGCTCTGGTTTCCTCCCACAATCCAAAGATGTGCAGGTTAGGTGGCTTGGCCATGTTAAATTACCCTGTTGCGTCATCAGATGAAGGGTCTAGGCCCGAAACGTCAGCTTTTGTGTTCCTGAGATGATGCTTGGCCTGCTGTGTTCATCCAGCTTCACACTTTATTATCTTGGATTCTCCAGCATCTGCAGTTCCCATTATCACCTATTTATTGAAATTGTATAAGCACCTTCAATCTTCAAAAAGTACTTGGACAAGCCCTTGAAATGTCATAACATTCAAGGCTATAGGCAAGTGCTGGAAAAGTGGGACCGGTGTAGAATTAGAAGGTTTGTTTTTTTTGTTGATGGCATTTGATGGGGTGAGGGGCCTCTTCTGTACTGTACGATACTATGAAGAAGACCTTCCAAAAATGCTGAGCCAAGTAGAAAGGTTTTGTTTTAAAGTTAAGACACAGTGGCTCAGTGGCTGGCACTGCTGCCTCACAGCACCAGGGACCTGGTTCAATTCCAGCCTTATGCGACTGTCTGTGTGGAGTTTGCACATTTTCCCCGTGTCTGTGTGGGTTTCCTCTGGGTGCTCTGGTTTCCCCCCACAGCCCAAAGATGTGCAGGTTGGGTGGATTGGCTATGCTATGTTGCCCACAGTGTCTAGGGTTGGGGTGGGTCTCTGTAGGATGCTCTTCAGAGGGTCAGCGTGGGCTCGATGGGCTGAATGGTCTGTTTCCTCACTCTAGGGACTCTATGATAAAATTCCGTTTAGCAAACTCAAAAATCCCACGGCTTTGTAATATTACTATGTCTTTATTAATTCCCTTTCTGTTGTCTAAAGAAGAGTCAGGTTTGTGAGGAAGAGTCGGGTTTGTGGGGAAGAGTCGGGTTTGTGGGGAAGAGTCGGGTTTGTGGGGAAGAGTCATACTGGATTCAAAACATTAACTTTATTTCCTTCTCCAGAGATAACACCAAACCTGCTGAGTTCCTCCAGCAATTTCTGTTATTTTTTAATCTCTCCGCTATTGGCTCAAGCAGAGCTATGCTTAAATGGCTATTTCTGAGCGTGTGTTTATTTGGTTGACCATCTGCATGTAAACCTTCTGGCTGTTTGCTCCTGCTTGCTACATTCAGTATTGCTGGAGGTTAACTGAGTGAATGGCACTGCAGCATCAGAATACAGCAGTCTATGCAGGGGGCCACATTAACCTGGAGCCGCTCCCACAGGTGCCCCACTTGAATTCATTTGTCATGCGAATTTGATGCTGTTCCTGGCCCTTTGAAATTATTAGCAGAGCTTGGAATTCCTTTTGCCAATAATAGTTTGATTCCAAATTATAGTTCATCTTTCGAAAGTGATCAACTGTATGAGTTTCTACGTCCTGTCATTATTATTTCAACCTGAGTGGCACCATCCATTTGCTTGGGAAATGGAAATGACAGTGACATGCCCCCAATGTCTAGCGATTGAAGAAAGCAACATGCTTCATTTATTACGATGCCACAACGGTCCAAAACGAAAATATCCTGTGTAACTGAGATAATCGAAACTGCAGATGCTGGAGCATTCCGAGATAATAAAATGTGAGGCTGGATGAACACAGCAGGCCAAGCAGCATCTCAGGTCAAGGCCCGAAACGTCAGCTTTTGTGCTCCTGAGATGCTGCTGGGCCTGCTGTGTTCATCCAGCCTCACATTTTAATATCCTGTGTAACTGCAGCTTAGCAGATGTCGCCAGCTGTGCTATTGATTTCTACTTGTCTTACTTCAGGAGCGTAGCAGTACTGTAATATATACACTATCCATCTAGCAGGACAACGGGAGCAATTGCAGGGGATGATCACCACATGCGAGTTCACCTCCAAGCCATTCACCACCCTGACTCGGGATGGTTTTGCTGTTCCTTCAGTGTAGCTAGGCCAAAACACTACAAGACCAGCCATAACAGCGCTATGGGTGTCCCTATATCCCAAAGGTTGCAGCAATTCAACAAGGCAGCTCACCCACCCCTTTCTCAGGATGGGTAATGAATGCTGGCCCAGTCACCAGCGCTCACCTCTCATGAACAAATTAAAGAAAAAATGTTCAGTGTCATTCTTCACGTTAATCAGGACTTGGTCGTACTCTCCCAGATTTAGAACAAAGAACATAGAACAGTATGGCACAGGAACAGGCCTTTCGGCCCACCATGTCAGTGCCAACCATTAGGCCAATCAAAAGTAATTCGATCTGCCCTTACCCCTCTATTCTCTGTACTTTCTGTGTATGTCTAAATGCCTCTTAAACTTTGCTATCGACTGTGCTCCTACCACTTTCCCCTGGCAGCAAGTTCCAGGCACCTAAATCGCCCTCTGTGTAAAAAAACTTCCCTCGCACATCTCCTTTAAAATGTCCCCTTCTCACCTTAAATCTATACGTCCTTACATTTAACTTTTCCATCCTGGGAAAGGATTTCAGACTATCCATCCTACCCATGCCCCTCATAATTTTGCATACTTCTAGCAGGTTGTCCCTCAGTCTCAGATGTTCTAGTGAAAACAATCCAAGTTTGCTCAACCTCCCCCTCTATTAATGGTGTAGCCGTATCATTACAGTCCTAACCAGTTTTGAACCTCAGTGACCAACAGATTAATTCTATTTCCTATCTGTGGAATTCTCAATGGCATGTTTCACACTTCACAAAATCCTTTTATTCAACATTCTAAAAGGTCTCTTTACTAAAGCCCCTAGGCCGTGGAGTCAAGGATTAATATACAACCCCCACAGTGCGGAAGCAGGCCATTCAACCCATTGAGTTCACACCAATCCCCGAAAGACCATCCCACCCAGACTCAACTCCCCACCCTATAACTTTGCATTCCCCATGGCCAATCCACCTTAGCTACTCGTCTTTGAGCTGTGGGAGGAAACTGGAGCACCCAGAAGAAACCCGAGCAAACACAAGGAAAATATGCAAACTCCACACCCACAATTGTCCGAGGGTGGAATCTAACCCAGGTCCCTGGTGCCGTGAAGCAGCTGTGCTAACCATTGAGCCACCATGCCACCCTGAATATTCTCACATGATACCATTCATTCAGAACAAGCAAAAGACTAACCAATAGGTAAAAGAAGAAAAAGTGAAGACTTAATTAATACTTATCATATCTTTCAGCACATCCCATTTAGCCATGGCTCTGTGAGAATGCTCTTAATTGTAAAGTTGAGGGCCCAATTCTCACTCCACAAATTTGAACACAATCTAGGCTGACATCAATGCCATACAGAGGGAGTGCTGCACTGTCCAACACGCCATATTTCAGATGAGATATTAAACTGAGAGTCAGGGCTACATTTTACATGGTGAGGATGATGAGGAATGGTGGTTTTAATGCACCTATTATGATAAACTCCAGAGGGTGTGATCAAAATCATCTCTTGAGATGCCTAATACAGTTTGAATTTTTAAGATATACCTTTTTCATCTCAATATGTGCTCGACCGCATGTAAAGCTACGAAATAACAACCTAGCCAGATTTTTCTGATGAAGGGTCCAGGCCCGAAATGTCAGCTTTCCTGCTCCTCTGATGCTGCTTGGCCTGCTGTGTTCATCCAGGTCCATACCTTGTGATCTCAGATTCTCCAGCATCTGCAGTTCCTACTATCTTTGTCTCTGGTCATTCCTGTAGACAAGAGGCCTGCCATTTATGTTCATTTTCAACTATTTTAATGCAAGTAAGTTCCTAAACAGTATTGTTTCAGTATCTAGAGATAACATTATGTGGAACTGGAGGAATACAGTAGGCCAGGCAGCATCAGGGGATCAGGAAAGCTGATGTTTTGCGTCGGGGCCCTTCTTATTTTCAGTCTCTTTTGTAATTCCCTGTAGAGTTTTGTCGTGTGGTTTCTGTGGCCATTTTAAAACAACCTGTACTGGCTTATTTAAAGGTATTTTTTGTTTCAAAAAGTCTCAACTATCAAATCAGACAATAGAATAAGTTTTTTTTATTCTTTCACTAATTGGGCCAATATTTATTACCCATTCCTAACTGCCCAGAGAGCAGTTTAAGAGTCAACCAGATTGCTGTGGGACTGTAGTTGCATATCAGCGAGACCAGGTAAGGGTGGCAGTTTCCTTCAGTAAAGGACATTAGCAAACCAGACTTTTCAGACAATCAGCAATGGACTCATAATCATCAGACTCTTAATTCCAGATTATTGTTGAATCTAAATTCCACCATCTTCCATGCCAGGATTCAAACCCAGGTCCCAGGAATGTAACCTAGGCCTCCAGATTAATTCGCCAATGATAATACCACCATGCTGTCACCTACCCTTGGCCTCAATGGTCTATATTTTACAGCATCACACCCCTAATGTAAAAGTTGAAATTGTACCACCACTTCATTTGATGACACTTATTTAGTGCCATGAACCTTTAATTGGCACAAGGTAGGCCTTTCAATCAATTGTCAATGTTTTGTGCCACCAGCATCTTCCGAAGCAATGAAGGGGAGCAATGGAATCAAGCCTTAAACATAAGCCTGAAGGTCAGGTTGGCAAGCCCCTGATGAGAGTGGGGCTGGGGTGGGCTAGTTGGTGGGGTGGCGCCATGAATACACAGAGTGGTGGTGACCGGCAGGGGAAATGCAGGGAGGAGGAATACCTTGATCAGGACTCCAATGAACACAAGCCTCCTGAACAGGAGCCATTGCCAGTCTTCTGCCCTCGAGCCCAACCATGACGCCACCACTCAAAGGCTTCAATTGACCGAACGGTGAATGGATGACCCGAAAAAGTCCCCCAAAATGAGTGAAATTGAAACAGGAAAGAATGGATAGACAACGGGCACAGTGCTGCTGTGATGGCATCCAATTTTATACCCACCACATCTGCCATCCAACCAAAACAGGGAGTTACAGTTTTCTCCATGGACACTCTTCAATGAAAATATGGTGAATCACCACAGTTTCCCGGACAGTGTTTATTTCTCAAACAGGTTATCTCGTGTTGTCACCGCTCTGTTTGTGACAGCTTCCTGTGCATAAAAAGACTGTCCTGAATCCTAGAATGTGACAATAGTTGCACTTCACAAGTGGTTGCAACAAAATTTAGGACTTTCAGAGATTCTGAAGAGTTCTATTTAACTGGAACTTGTTTATTCATTTAGAATAGTTCATGTACAATTCATTATTTCATGCTACAGTGGTTCCTTTTTTATTAAACTACAGTAATTTGTCCATGATGCATTATTTATTGAATTATTATTTTTTGCTGGCTACAGAATAGAGGATGGGTGCATTGTATTATTGCTCACTGCTTTTGCAACCTATAAGGAATAAATTCCAAGATGCCAAAGACCATGCCAATGAAGGCACACTTAAATAAGGCTCTCACTTGCTTCACGTGAGCATGCCAGCTCTTAATTTTGAAGCCCGTGATTTTGAGTGACTAGGGGGCATTACAATACATGTTTTTAAAAAATCATATATACCCCTTATTTTTCAACATGAATGGGCATGTTGGCAATGCTTCCATTTCTTATTCCACACCCCGCCACTTACACCCTCGCTCATTGATCCAGCTTCTCTCTGTCTCACTGTCTTGGCTTAATATACTTTCTAAAGTTTAAACAGCATCAAAGCAAAGCTGTGACATACATGGACGTTGATTTTCACATTCACCGTCCGGACAGTAACACAACAAAGAAGATAATTTACCTGACCAAGAGCCTGAATGATTTTTGTTGGCTTTGCAAAAAACAAATTTTGACAGTGAAAAATCACTCAGTGCTGTCAGAACATTATCACAATGTTCTGTCACTTGCTCACACAAACATATGCCAAACATGCAGTATTCCCGATTTGCTAGCATTATCCTTCATGCATCGTCTGGTGATGCAATGGATAACCTACATGTCTCCGAACCAGATACTCTCGGCTCAAATCCTGTGGCAGAACTTCATGATCAAAATTCATTCATAAAGTGGCCAGACAGGTTGAGTGCCAAAGTGTAAGATCTTCCAAGATAATGCAATGACAGGTGTGAAGAGTGGGAGAGATTTCTGGTCACATTGTGGAAAGTACATTGGAACTCTTCCTCAAACAGGCAGCTGTAATGAATAATACAAGATGAGTGTCAGGACATGGGACAGATTGTACCTGCTTAATGTAGAAACTTCTAGATAAGGTGAAAAGCAAAGATCTTTTCCTTAAGGTGTGAGAGTTCAAAACTAGGGGGAATATTTTTAAGGTGAGGGGGAAAAATTTAAAAAGGACATGAAAGGCAACTTTTTTCACACAGTGGTTCTTGTGCAGAATGAACTTCCAGGGAAAGTGATGGATACAGGCATAGTTACAACATTTAAAAGACATTTGGATAAGTACATGAAAAGGAAAGGTTTGGAAGTATATGGACCAAATGCAGGCAGGTGGGACTAGTATAGCTTGGGAACATGGCCGGTGTGAACTAATTGGTCCGAAGGGTCTGTTTCCATGCTGCTTGACTCAATGACTCTTGTTTTATTCAGTCATGGCATGTGGATGGCTCACTGGGCCATTATTTATTGCCCTTGAACTGAGAGGCTTGCTAGGCCATTTTAGAGAGCAGTTACAAGTCAAACACATTGCTGTGGGTCTGCAGTCACTTAGATATCTGGTAAGCAGGGCAGATTTCCATCCTTAAAGGGAATTAATGAACCAAACAGATATTTATGACGATCAACATCATTAGTGTTTAATTCCAGATTTTTTATTGAATTTGAATTTCACTATCTTCCACAGTGAGATTCGTTGCCTGTGGCTCTAAAGCTTAGTGAGCATTGCCAGCCAATGGCTTAACCACCATCTCACCCAAGTTTCCCTGTATTTGCATCTAATGTTCTGCATCGATCTTAATCCTTAATACTTCTTACAGAACTGTAACCAGTTTGGATACTCTAAATCTTGTTTCTGGGCTGCCCAATTGTAAATTCATTCATGCATTAGTCATGTGAATGACACATTGTTGTCATAGAATCCCTAAGGTGCAAAAGCAGACCGTTCAGACCATCGAGTCCACACCCGAAGGACGTCCCACCCAGATCCACCATCCTGACCCTACATTTCCCATGGCTAATCCACCCAGCCTGCACATCCCTGGACACAGCGGGCAATTTAGCATGGCCAATCCACCCAACCTGTGCACCTTTGGAGTGTGGAAGGAAACTGGAGTACCCGGAGGAAGTCTGCACAGGCATAGGGAGAATGTGCAAACTCCACACAGCCACCTAAGGCTGGAATCAAACCTGGGTCCCTAGTACTGTGAGGCAGCAGTGTTAACCACTGAGTCACCGTGCCACTCCTTTTTTCCGTTATCAAATAGAATGTGCATAGAATAGCCTTGACATCCTCGATAGTTTAAAAGGCTCAGTCAGGTCTTCAGTCACCAAACGTGAGACAAGAGATAATGTAAATGCAATTTATCCAACAGAATTCTATTGATCCTGGCAGGAAGTAAAATATCAATAAATAGACAAATTGCAGACAAATAGACAAATTGAAGTGGGAAAATATATTTTGGAAAATTATATGCAGGCCAAATGGTTGGAATAATGGTTTGGGGCAGCACGGTGTCTCAGTGGTTAGCACTGCAGCCTCACAGCACCAAGGACCGGGGTTCAACTCCAGCCTTGGGACCCTGTCTGTGTGGAGTTTGTGCATTCTCCCCGTGTCTGTGTGGGTTTCCTCCGGGTGCTCCGGTTTCCTCCCACAGCCCAAAGATGTGCAGGCTAGGTGGAACAGGCATGCTAAATTGCCCGTAGTGTTCAGGGGTGAGTGGGTTATAGGGGGATAGGTCTGGTGGGATTCTTCAAGGGGTGGTGTGGACTTGTTGGGCTGAATGGCCTGTTTCCACACTGTAGGGAATCCAATCTAATAATTTATATCGATATGGAATAATACATCCCTGCTTGTTACACCTGTGGAGATTTGAGGTACAAACCCTGATCCATGCTGAATTAATTGAGCACAGTGAGGATTGGAATGGGTATCCCCGGTACAGCCTCAGGCAAAGTAAACACAGACAAACATCCTTCTGACCATTATGCAATGTCACATTCTGAAGGTTCTGTTTTGAGGAGTCAGGATAAAAATCAGGCTGTACTTTAACTCTCTCCATGTTGGGGTTTATACATTCCCCATCCATGGGAGTCAATGGCAAGGCTATCATTTATTACCCAAACCCAGGTAACAATATTAATTGCTCCAGCTCAGTCATTTCAGAGGTAAGTGAGAAACAACTAATTGCCTCACCGGGATCTTGTATTTATTTACTCACAGGACGTGGGTGTCGCTGACTGGGCCTGCATTTATTGCCCATCCCCATAGCCTTTGAGAAAGTTTTGGTGAGCTGCCTTCTTGAACCGCCACTGTCCACAGTATAGATTAATCCACAATGCCCTTAGGGAGGGAATTCAGGGATTTTTAAACTCAGCAACACTGAAGAAATGGGGACATATTTCCTGAATCAGGATGGTGAGTGGCTTGGAGGGGAACTTGCAGGGGGATGGTGTTCCCATGTACCTGCCCTACTTGCCTGCTAAATGGAAGTGGTCAGGGTTTGGAAGGTGCTGTCTGGGCGTCTTTGATTAAATTCTGAAGTGCATCTTGTAAGTACACACTTCTGCTAGTTGAGTGCTGGTGGCAGAGGGAGTGAATGCCTGTAGATGTAATCCCAACCAAGCAAGCTGCTTTGTCCTGAATGGTGTCAAGCTTCTTGAGTGTTGTTGGGCTTGCATTCATCCAGGCAAGTGGGAAGTATTCATTATAGTTCTGATTTATGCCATGCAGATTCTGTTGTCACATATGTGTCCTACTTAGCAAGGGCAACAAATTTCCTTCTCTAAAGGAACATTTGAGAACCAGGTGGGAATTTTACAACAAGTTGTAGAGCTGGATGAACACAGCAGGCCAACGAGCAACAGAGGAGCAGGAAAGTTGACATTTCGGGCCTACACCCTTCAGAAATTTCTGAAGGAGGGTCTAGGCCTGAAATGTCAGCTTTCCTGCTCCTCTGATGCTGCTTGGCCTGCGGTGTTCATCCAGCTCTACAACTTGTTATCTCAGATTCTCCAGCATCTGCAGTTCCTACTATCTCTGGGTTTTTACAGTGATTGACAATGAAATGATCATCACAGATTGACTAATTAGTTGAATTTAAGTTCAATCAGTTTTCACAGTGGCATTTGAGATATTAGCATTAACAACAACCATATTATGAGGCACCTCAAGAGTAGCTGGGGGCTGAATCCAAGCCTCCTGGCTTAGAGGGAGGGACACCACCACTGTGGTATAAGAACCCCGAGAACATTAACAGAAGGCTATAGTTTACAGGTCCAGTTGCATTGACACTACACTGCCACCGTCTCAACAGTGGGACTCAGGAGCCAGACCTTCACATTACAAACATATTGACACGACCATTGTCCTACCTTCTCCCCATATGCACCTTACTGATTCTATTCATGCTGTCCACGGCATTCCTGGAGAGGAACAAATTGAGTTTTGAGCAGTCTTATCAAAAGAGCATACAGTATACTATTTTGCTAATCAACCTGTTCAGTGACATTATTATGCATCACTGGTGCAAGTAGGACATGAACCACAGCCTTTATGTCCAGGGGTGGAAACACTACCACTACACCACATCCACTTACAATCAGCTCAGCCAGAGTTTGGTGGTGCACCTATTTAACTGTTCCACTGCAATGCCTTGGCATTGTTCATTCCCTGTCAGCTGTGCACCAATCTCTCTGGCCTCATTAATTCCCATGACTCATTGTAATGCAGAGAATTGCTGCAGTGATCTTCTATTGGAAGCAGCATTTACAAAGACATTGCAAATCAGTAAATCACTAGGTGCGCTATCAGGCAGTCATTCAGCCATCAAATTGCCTTAAATCACTCTTCAGAGAAAAAGTAAAATCATCTAATCATGATGAAGTCAACATGCTCTTTCCTTCAAATTGGAGCAATCTCTGATGAGCTGCGTTGAGCTACCAATCTCAAAGTTGAATTGTATTGTATTTTTGAAGGTGTTTATCATCAGCCATTAGTTAATCAGCAAAAGGAACATTTGTCATGAAGCCTGTGGACAGCTCAATGAATTTTCAGAGTTATTCGTCCTGGGGGTCATCTACTTTCACCAGGCTCAGCAAGCAAACACCTCAGCTCATGTTTAATGGAGCATCAGTCCCTCAGGACTCTGAGAAATGTGTTCAGCGGGGAATGCTTGTTCTGGGTCATTCACCAGGGCAACTGTGAAGCTGCAGACTGAAGCCTTTAGATGTCAAAAAGCCTTTGAGAATAAAGCAAGTAACAACAGTACAGTGGTGAAGGAGGGAGGTCACAGTAACCGCTCTGCCCAGCAGTTATCCCAACAGTGCTCAGTCTATTCCTCACTGCTGGTCTTATGGAGTAAATAATTTCAGTTGCTATTATTATTTGACAGAATTCAGTTTATAAATTTTACCCACATCCATCATCAATAAATCTTTTCTTACTCTTCTTTCTTTGTAAGCTACCCTGAGGAGGCTACACTGTGGCTCAGTGTGAGATAACAAGAACTGTGGATTCTGGAGGTAGAGTCGATACAGTGAGGAGCTGGAGGAACACAGCAGGTGAGACAGCATCAGAAGAGCAGGAGACTCAATGTTTCAGGCCGAGGCCCAGCCCTGATGAAGGGTCTAGGCCCGAAACATCGACTCTCGATGTTACACTGGCTACACTGTGGCTCAGTCTGCCCATGCTTTTTTGATTTGCTGAGTAGGCGATTTTTGCAACTGTTGGAATTGGAGATCCTTTAAATTTACCTGTTCAAAAGTGTTTAGTTCAAAGCAAATTACTGCGGATGTCGGAAATTTTAAATAAGAGAAAATAGAAGCCATAGAATCCCTTCAGTGTGGACACAGGCCCTTCGGCCCAACAAGTCCGCACCAAACCTCAGAGCATCCCACCCAGACCCATCCCTCTATAACCCACCTAATCTACACATCCCTGAAAACTACAGGCAATTTAGTATGGCTAATCCACCTAGCCTGCACACCTTTGGACTATGGGGGGAAGACCAGAGCACCCAGAGGAAATTCACACGGACACAGGGAGAATGTGCAAACTCCGCACAGACCATTGCCCGAGGGTGGAATCGAACCCAGGTCGAAACCAGCAGTGCTAACCACTTGTTGGAGAAACTCAGTAGGTCAGGCAGCATCTGTTGCGAGAGAAATAGAGTTAACAGAGTTTCAAGTCTGACATGACGTTCCTACAGGTTCTGAAGAAACTCTGTTTCGTTGTCAAAACCGAAAGAACTGCGGATGCAGTAAATCAGAAACAAAAACAGGAATTGCTGGAAAGGTTCAGCAGGGCAGGTCTGGCAGCATCTGTGAAGAGAAGTCAGAGTTAATGTTTCAGGTTGAGTGACCCTTCCCAGACCTGCTGAGTTTCTACAGCACTTTCCGTTATAATCGGATCAGGTGTGACTTAAAATTTGGCATTGGAGATATCACCGCTGCACCATAAGACCCTTAATCTCAGAATTGTAAGCCAGATGCCAGGACCAAAACCACATTGTGCCAGATAATCAGCCAACAAGCTTGTATCAAATTCACTGCCATACAGCACTGTACACGACAACACAAAAGTTGCACTTTTATTTATTCATACGCAGGATGTCAGAGTGACTGGATGGGCCAGCAATTTTTTTTAAACCCATTCCTTGGCTAAGGGCATCGTTGGCTAGGCTAACATTTATTGCCCATCCCAAGGGGCAATTAAGCGTCAACATGTAGGCAAAACCAGGTAAGGGTGGAGGTTTCCTTCCCTAAAGGATATTAATGAACCAGATTGTTTTTATCTGACAATCCACAATGGATTCATGGTCATCATTGGACTCTTAATTCCAGATATTTATTGCATTCAAATTCCACTATCTGCTGTCGTAGGATTAGAACTCTTGTCCCCAGAACATTACCTGGATCTCTGAATTAACAGTCCAGAGATAATATCACTACCTTTACCTCCACTGAGGGCAGTTAAAAGTTGTCCACGCAGTGGTGGGTCTGGAGAGTCACATATATGCCAGACCAGGTAAGGATGGTAGATTTCCTTCCATAAAGGACATCAGTGAACCAGATGAGTTTGTTAAAGTAACCAATATTGTTACACATTGACCATGAGGCTTTTTTTTTACTCTAAGTGCTGTTGAATTCAAATTTTACTGTCTGCTACCATGGTAGAATTCAAACTCAAGTCCTCAAAACGTTGGCTGAGCTTCAAGTTTGTTAATCTAGCAACATTACTCTAACCTCAACACTTCCCCTTGCCAGGAGAGTGCTGCTGTATTCAGCAAGCATTTCAAGTTTATTTCAAAACATTTGGTGCCTCTCCCAGGCACTACAGCTGGCAACTCATAGAGTCACAGAGAGCTACAGCACAGAAAAAGGCCCTTCAGCCCACTGTGTCCATACTAGTCTAAAACAACCACCTAATTATTCTAATCCCACTTTCCAGCATGTGGTTCAAGGCCTTGTCTGCATTGACATCCTCCGGGAGAAAAGCTTGTTAGGTCTCCAGATCCAACAAGCCCAGTGGCATTGCAGCCTGCCCCTGAATATATCCAGGACCTGCGAGAGGTAATGCTTCCCCAGTTGTTAAATTGTGTAATTGTTCTCCTGGGATTCAAGTTTCCACCTTCTGACTTGGTAGCAACACCCCATTCACCATATTACCAGGGACTGGCTGCTATGTCTCGAGAAAGATCAGGGGTCCAGGAGGCCTTGGGAGTCAGCAATCGAAGGAGTAATGATTCAGTGAGAGATAGAATCGGAAGCTAGAAGGTGAGATACAGTCTGAGAAATAGAGCCTCAAGGAGAGATTGAAATTGGTCAACTTGCATGATGTTATGGCACCCAAAAGCAGTTTTGAAGCAAAGTTGTCGCTGTCATGTAGGAAACTGGCAGCTGATTTGCACACAGCAAGCTTTTACAAATAGTAATGCGGAAATGGCTTGATAGGGGCGGTATAGTTGCTCAGTGGTTAGCACTGCAGCCTCACAGCACCAGGGACCCGATTTCAATTCCACCCTCAGGCCACTGTCAGTGTGGAGCTTGCACATTCTCCCTGTGTCTGTATCGGTTTCCTCCCACAGTCCAAAGATGTGCTGGTTTTGTGGATTGGCCAAGCTAAGTTGCCTGTAGTGTTCAGGGATGTGTAGATTAAGTGAGTGATAAGGGATGGGTCTGGATGCAATGCTCTGAGGGTCAGTGTGGACTTGTTGGGCCGAAGGGTCTGTTCCCACACTGTAGGGATTCTATGATCTCTAAATTGTTTCAGTGATGCTGGTTGAGGAATAAGTACTGGCCAAAAGCCAGGAGTGAAACTTTCCCATTCTTCTTCAAATAGTCTCATGTGATGTCTTACATCTAGCTGAGAGGTCAGATAGAGCCATGGTTTAACATCTCACCTCAGAAATATTACCTCTGGAAGTGCAATGCTTTCTCAGTATTATACTTCAGCGTTAGCCTAGACTCTGTACTCAGGTCTCCACAGCAGGACTTGAACTCACAGCCTAATGATAGAGCTGAGAGTTTTTTCCAACTAAACTGCAGCTGACAAAGGAGAGGAAAGTGCTGATAGTCCCTTCATGTTTGATTTTTGCCTGGTCTTCACCTAGGCTACAGCCCTGCTGGCTTGAAGGGTTTGGAACTTTAGACATTATGGTCATAGCTGGTGGTAATACTAGGCAAGTCAGATCCTAGTGTAAAACCTGGCCTGATAGGCCTTAGGTTTTATTTTTGTGATTTGTTACCTCGGGTGGTCAGTCTTTGAATGTGTCCACAACAGGATATTAATGTGCTTTTTACAAAATAACACAAGCTCATGATACAAAAGAAAAGTTTTTCAAAAAAACAAAGCTCTTCTACAATATATATATACACGTACACTTGTAAAGGGTTTTTTTCAAACACTAAAAACAATAATTTAACCTTTTTTCCCAGCAATATCTCTTGCAGACTCTCAAACCCAGTGAAGTATCAATCTTGTCGTTATTCCTTCATTTTTCAGTCAATTTATAGGTTCATAAGCAGTTTCCTTTCTGCACATTCAACAGATAGACTTTATTCCATTACCATCTGCCTGCAAGAAACACAGAAACAAGCTAACACACTGAACTCTTAGTAAAAAGAGAAGGCTTTTCCCAACCCTGTCTATTTGACTGCTAAAAGATGACGACCTCTTTCCATCTCTGGTAGCTATGAGACAACCAAACTGTTTGAATGTCTGCTCCCACTCCTAGCTACTGTGTTTCTAAATAAATTGGCAGATCTGAATGCTGTCTGGCATGGAAATATGCATTCACATGTCTGTGCACATCAAAGTGTCCCAATGTATGAGCAATTAGCACACGACCAGTTCAAACAACTTTCAGTTCTTCTGAATGGCAGTATTTTACAAAAGACAAGAAGAGGGATGAAAGGGCATTTCACTCATACATGTGTTAGGGATTTAGGAAAATATTTATCATAATAAAGCTAATTAAAGTGATTGGTTGGTTCAGGCAACCTTGGTAATGTTTTGTTTTAAGTTATTCATTCATAGAATGTGAGCATTCCTCCCCAGATTATCATTAACTATCCCTAACTGCCCTAGGAATGGCATGTAGTGAGGCTACCACTAGAAAATAAGGATACAAACAAAGGGGGAAAAAATGGAGAAATAAGAGAATTTGAAACCATTAGAAACCAGGTCCATAAACAGTAGTATCCATTCAGTCAATTTTTATATATCCTTGTGTGGCCTAAGATCCCATATCACTCTGTTATAAATAGCATTTATTTAACAAGCAGCTAGACTAACAACACTGAACTAAAATATCAGGAAAAAACACCTTTGTCCGTAGGAAGCCTGTGAATGCTGTCCAAATGCATTTTTTTTTCTTAAATAGAGATTTAATGCATTGGTCAATGGTAAAGTATATGGGACTGCTCTGTGAACACCATCGAAACATGTAAAACTTCATATTATCCATTGGGTTCATATTTTAAAAGCTGTTTAAAAACAGCTTTCATTTAATGAGGTGGTTTGCAGAAGTACATTGACACTAATAGCGTGAATTTAGCATTTTCTTTGAAACTTTGCTTTGTACCAGTAATATTAACATTAATAGAACAATATCTCTCACTCAATTATATTTTTCTCTTACTATATTGTATTTGTGCAATTGTTATGAATATTCCTCTGAATTTTTCTAATTTCTCTGACATTCTGATTCTGCTGTCCTACATGCTCTTACTTGAGTGTTGAATAAAAAGCTCCCATTTTATTTCCCTCTCCTACGAGAAACCAGGTTTGTGTGTGGGGTGGGAGGGAGGGTGGGATATAATGGGTAAAAGTTATATCCCACTAATGCTTTTTTCCTTCTAAGAAAGGGACCGTTCCACTCATAATGTTAACTCTGATTTCAGTCCACAGAGGCTGCCAGATCTGCTGAGCTTTTCCAGCAATTTTTGTTTTTGCTTCTGACCTACAGCATCCGCTGTTCTTTCGGTTTTTAATCTTCTTCCTTTTCTCTCTGGGTACTAACATTTGCCTATCAACCAGCATCTGCAAACAAAAAGCAGCCATTATCTCTTTGTTGTTTTTGGGAGCTAGCTGTGACTAAATTGGCTGCTGTGTTCTCTATATCATATCAGTGACTACACTTTAGAAGTACTTCACTGGCTGAAAGAATTTTAGATATCCTCTGGGCCTGTTATATAAATACATGTGTTTTCTTTAAAATTATATTCACCTGTTCTTTTGAGTAGGTGAGCAGGACACTTATAGAAAGTATTGTTTTAGTCATGTATAATCAGTTGGCTGATGTCGTTTGACGATTTATAAAGTAGCAACTCCCTTATGCCAAGAATGGAACCGAGCCAAAAGAGGCCCAGTGTGTCATGTGATCAAATGGCCAATGGCGGAAGCAACTAGGCCCAACCTTAAATTGGTCACTCTAAATTAAACACAGCTTCTGCAAGCAAGACTTGATGGAATGAGAAGAGGCCAAGGTTACCACAGGTCAAAAGACAACAGGGATCGGCCCAGACCTGGATTGTATATTGAAGAGAGGTGCTCAACCTTAACAATGGCAGAGTCATTGTGACCTGAAACTCATCAAGCGCTACTCAGCCAGAACTTTATGACATTATGTTTGTGCATTACCCAGTTTCAGGCAGTCTTCTTCATGTCATGGAGTAACCATATCTTGGATTAGGGATGGATACACCTCGGATGGGGACCTATCCTAACCTCAAGGGGTGCTGTGACCCCTGCACAGTCACCCCATTGGCTAAAGAAGAGAACATTCCAGAAGGGCTCAGAAAGGGGTGAATAAGAAGAGACATCTTGCAGCCATTCCCTCAGCCAACTCCATGCGTGACTCACCTCCGTACTAAGGAGACTCTGACTGCGCCCATCAATAGAGTTCAGTGAATTGAAACCACCAGCGCAAACAAATACACCAGAGCCAGTCATATATATGTTTTTCACAAAGTCAATTGGTTTGCGACCAAGTTAAACTAATTTGTTGTGCAAGAGTTGCTTCTTTAACTTGTGAGTGGCTTCAAAAAATTAAGCTTGAACCACAGTCCTTTGCTTCTCTTGCAGCAAGAGCGGCTGGGTTAACACACTTTATGAGTAATAAACTGGTCAAAGTGGCTCTATAGAATATCTCACAGGCACCAATAAAGCTAAAATTTACTTTTCTGATTTCCTTGTGGACCAGTAATGGATCTCTAGGCATCATGAGGAAGAAGTGGGATAAATCTTAATCTAACTAATTGTTTTATATCCAATCCCAACTGCAGAATTCTTTAATTTGTAAACTCATAGAGTCATAAAGTAATACAGCATGGAAACAGGCCATTCAGCCCAAACTGGCCCATGCTGACCATGGTGTCCACTCAGCTAGTTCCAATTGCCTGCATTTGGTCCTTATCCCGCTGAACCCATCCCATTCATGTACCTATCCAAATGTTTTTTTTAAATGCTGCGATTGTACCTGCCTTGACCACTTTCTGTGGCAGCCCATTCCATATACACATCACTCTCTGCATACAGGAGTTGTCCCTCAGGTCCTTCTTAAATCATTCCCCTCTCACCTTAAACCTATACCCTGACATAAATGAGAGAAGAGAGGGAAAAGAAAGAAAAGAAATGAAAAGAAGGAGCAGTTGGGCCCCAGGCTCAGAAGCCCTACTCTGCTACCATCTTACCAGAAGGTTTTATTCCCATGTATAAGCTTCCGGATTTAAGTACTCAAGCTTGGCATTACCTCTCAACTTTCCTTCCACCCTTACTAACTTTAATACCGCATACCACCAGTTTTCTTCCTTCACTTGCAAAGACCAAAATATAAGATAGCAATTGTGTCTCACAGCATCCAAAGACTTTCTCAGTATCTTGTATGCCTCTCTTCACTTACTCAAAGTGTCTGACTGACCCAACAAGAACATTTTTCTTATATTGATTTTTATTTCTATTTATTTCCTCAGTTCTACACATAGACCTCAATGCTGAATTCCACACTTGAACACAAATGATTAAAACATACTCAGTGACCCTTTTGCTGCAATTTTGCAGGTGCAAATCTTATACAAAATGGAAATAATTCATCACTACAGATTCAAGTACAATGAATCAGCAATGATAAAATGTTCACATTTGAAGGGTAAGTATCCAGTTCCCTTAAGTTGAGAGCCAGACATTTTTGTTGGAAAAATTGGGATGAATTCTACCAAATTTATGTCATTTTACTTAACCCTTGGTGAAGAGCTCGGTTGCAGTGATGGCATTGGCGCTGACCAGTGGGCCCAGCAGCGTGGACCCATGGCAGCAACGTTGGAGGCAGGTTTGGGTTCCCTGCAGCTTCTGTGTTGTCAAGGCAGGTTCAACAACAAGTTCATCTCACCTTCTTTTTGCAGCTTCGGGTGAGGAAGGAGGGCTGCAGGAGGTTGCTGCAGCTGTGTGGATCCGACCGTTCCTTGTGGCTGAGTCCTGGTGGGTCCTTCGATGAGGTGTTGTTGGCTGAAGACAGCCTGAAATTCCAGTGGCCTGGTTTTTTCATGAGGCTTCTGCAGTGTCTTCGTTGCAGCACGGTTGGTCTGGCCTGGCTTGGGACTCCTTTAGATGACTTCGGTGGCTGTTTTCTTCGGTGTTTGTCTGGGCCTCCTTGTGGTGGCTTCAGGCAGTCTGCAACTCCATGCGGCATTTTCTTCAACATTGTGGTGGGTCTGGCCCAGGATTCCAATCTGGGAGCGAGATTGGGTCCTCGACCCTGGAGACGTGAAATGGATTAAGTCGACTTTGTCTCAAACTCTCATTTTTAATTTCTTTCTTTTCTTTATTATACTATCGTGGCAGTGCTGTTATTCTGAACTTTTTACTACTTTATTCTTCTAATTTTATTTTACTAAGAATTTGCACTCAAGAATCTGTACCTAGTTATCTTTGTGCCTAAGATTGTGCTGTAAGTGGGGACTTACAAATTTTCCACAGTGCTCACGTGAGTACATGTGACAAAAGAGCTAATTCAGTTCAAAACCGAGAGAAAATTCCAGAAGTCCGATGTTGTTCTATTGTTGAAGAAAGGTAACAAAGACAAGCCAGGGAACTGCAGGCCAGTGAGCCTGACATCAGTTGTAGGCAAGTTATTGGGGATGATACTGAGGGGCAGGATCAATCAACATTTGGGTAGTCAAGGTCTGATTAGGGATAGTAAGCATGGATTTGTGTATGGGAAGACATGTCTGACAAATCCATGAGTTTTTCGAAGAGGTAACCAAGAGGATGGATGACAGTAGGGCTGTGGATGTTGTCTATCTGGACTTTAGTAAGCCTTTGACAAGGTCCTGCATGTCAGGCTAGTCATGACTGTTAGGTCGCATAGGATCCTGGGAGAACTGGCTAATTTGATTCAAAATTGGCTCGATGGTAGGAAGCAGAGGGTGATGGTTGACGGTTGTTCCTCAGACTGGAGGCCTGTGACTAGTCGTGTGCCACAGGGGTCGGTGCTGCGGCCTTTATTATTTGTTACTTACATAAATGATCTGGATGTGAATGTACAAGGCATGATTAGTAAGTTTGTCGATGATACAAAATTAGGAGGTATCGTTGATAAGGTGTAATGTTGTCAAAAATTACAGAGGGATCTTGATCAAATCAGGGAGTGCACTGAGGATTGGCAAATACAGTTCAATGCACATAAGGGAGAGGTGTTGCACTTTGGAAAGTCAAACCAAAGTAAGACTTATACTGTAAATGGTAAGGCCCTGAGGAGTGTTGTGGGACAGAGGGACCTAGGAGTACAAGTACGTAGTTCGTTGAAAGCAGCATCACAGATAGACCAGCCTGTCCTTATAAAAACCCTCCATTCCTGGCACCATCCTGGTAAATCTCTTCTGAACCCTCTCTAGCTTAATAACATCCTTGCTGTAACAGAGTAACTAGGACTTTTATTTTTTGATTCCCTCAAAAAGGAAGGAAATCCATGGAGGGTTTCTCCCTGTGGATTTTCAGGGATTATCTCACACAATTCTGTACTGCTTACCTCATTGTGTATGTACCAAGCCTCTATACACCTAATCACGCTGTTGTGCATTCACAAGCAACAGAGCTACTGGGAGCTCCCACGGTTCTCAGTGTTGGTACCTTACTTGAATCCTAGCCAGGTACCAGGTCGAGCACCGCCAACCAGGAACTGCTGCCCACATTGCACATTGTGAGAGGGAATCAAAAAATAAAAGTCCTGGTCGCCCTGTTATAACGAGGATGTTATTAAGCTAGAGAGGGTTCAGAAGAGATTTACCAGGATGGTGCCAGGAATGGAGGGTTTTTATAAGGACAGGCTGGACCAGCTGAACCATTCGAGGCTATAGATGTTGTGGAGGTTTATAAAATCATGAGGGTTACAGACAAGGCGCATGACAGGCGTCTTTTCCCTCAGGTGGAGGATTTCAAGACTAGAGGGCATCTTTTTAAGGAGAGAAGAAAATGATTTAAAAAAGATATCACAGACAACTTTTTTGCATAGATTTTGGTTAGCATGCGGAATGAACTTTCTGAGGAAGTGATGGATGCAGGCACAGTTACAATATTTAAAATACATTTGGATAAGTACGTAAATAAGAAGTGTTTGGAGGGATATGAGCCAATCGCAGCCTTGTGGGACTAGTTTGGGATAATGGTCAGCACAGATTGTTTACACCAAAGGATCTATTTCCATGTTGCATGGCTCTATGGCTAAAAGCTTCTGAGGGCTCATGGTTGGCATAAGTGACACTTGATTGCTAATAGAAGCTCACATTTATAAATGTATTGCTATTTTACGTCATCACCGCTCTATCATTGTAACCATGGTTACAAGAATCAAACTACACAGTTACCCATCCCTAGCGCTAGATCATTTTAAAACTATGCCTAAGGCAGTACCATGCTTTCCTTAATGTTCAGTGTGATATAATTTTATATCATTGTGTAGCGTGCGCACGTCATATACCAGAAAGTCTTCAAACAATTGAAAACATTAGCTTTTCTGGAACAACAAGTGAAGAAAGATCAAGCAAGAACGGTTGCATTCATTTCTGAGAACAAAGATGAGCTGCTTGAGTTTCAAGGAGAAACAAATTTACACTCAATGATTTACAGTCAAACGGCAGCAATGTGGATCAGTGATCAGCACTGCTGCCTCAGAGCTTCAGAGACCTGGGTTTGATTCCACCCTTGGGCAACTCTCTGTGTGGAGTTTACACATTCTCTCTGTGTCTGCATGGGGGTGCTCTGGTTTCTTCCAACATTCTAAGGATGTGCAGACTAGGTGAACTAGCCATGGGGAAATGCAGGGTTACATAGGTACATGGTAAGCGGGATGTTAGGATGTTCTTCGGAGGGTCGGTGTGCACTCAGTGGGTTGAATGGCCTGCTTCCACGCTGTCGGGTTTCTAGGTTTGACTCTTCTGGCCTGGAGCAGTCATCTCCAAAGAGGGAAAATTGTCAAAGAATGCATTGTGCTGGATGGAAGTTTAGATAGGTGCTCTGGAGACAATCTTGCTTCTTGCAATTGTCAAGGTGTAACCTTGTTTGTGCCCTTGTTCAGTTCAATAGGAAGATCAAAGCAATGACATTGAGGGCAAAATACAAAGGAACCCCTGACTTCCGAATATCTGGCTCACATTTGCTCATACTTACAGTCTCATACAGGGGTGAAATTTCAATGATCTAACATACACACATTCCCTGTACCTTGAGCAGCTCCTTTCTATTTTCCTGCATTGTGTTCCGACTTGCATGCAATTCAACTTGCAAACAGACTCAGGAATGGAATCCAATCTTAACTGCTTGCATCCAATATGTCATGCAAAGCCTGGACCAGTGATTGGTTCTGCCTAGGAGAGACCGTGGAAGGAATCTCTGCTACCAGGGTCCAGTCTGTCCTCTATGTCTGGCTTGGTTTGAACTTATCCCCTTTATGCTGGCTCAGTTGGCAAACCTCATTTGGTCTGCTGCTCAAGTACTCTGGATTTTCAACCAGTAAAGTACTTCCAATTCTTCATTCACCATGTATCCACTGCTACAACATTGGTTGGGACCATATTTCTTGTAACCATTTCTCCCTTGGTTTCCTTCTCAGACTGGGCTCTGCTAATGTCATACTTACATCATCAGTTACATTACTGACTGATTTATATCACCTTACTCCACAGTGGCTGGGTGCTGAAACTAAAACATAAACTGCCGTTTCTGAAAAGAACAAATGCAAAAGATCACAGCGATTCAGAAAGTATCCGTGTAGAGATAGCAAGCCAAAATTTCGAATCTAGATGACTCTAAGTCAGAGCTTAAGTGAAGAGTGGAGGAGGCAGCATTTATGCTACAGTTGAGGTGGCGGAATGGTGGGTGGGGTGCAGAGTGCTGGTGGAGAAAGATTAAGTGATCAGATTGTGAGAAGGGCAGAACAATGGTGTGTCTAACTGTCAGTCCCACTGGAGTTGGGGGAGGGGGAAGAGGACATGGTGACAGAGAATGTAACAACTAAAGACCATAAGATCATAAAACATAGGAGTGGAAGTAAGGCCGTTTGGCCCATCGAGTCCACTCCACCATTTAAATCATGGCCGATGGGCATTTCAACTCCACTTCCCTGCACTCTCCCCGCAGCCCTTGATTCCTTCTGAGATCAAGAATTTATCGATCTCTGCCTTGAAGGCATCTAACGTCCTGGCCTCCACTGCACTCCATGGCAATGAATTCCACAAGCCCACCACTCTCTGGCTGAAGAAATGTCTCCTCATTTCCGTTTTAAATTTACCCCCTCTAATTCTAAGGCAGTGCCCATGGGTCCTAGTCTCCCCACCTAACAGAAACAACTTCTCAGCGTCCACCCTTCCTAAGCCATACATTATCTTGTAAGTTTCTATTAGATCTCCCCTCAACCTTCTAAACTCTGATGAATACAATCCCAGGATTCTTAGCCGTTAAACGTACCATTCCAGGGATCATCCGTGTGAATCTCCGCTGGACACGCTCCAGGGCTAGTATGTCCTTCCTGACGTGTGGGGCCCAAAATCGGGCCCAAACTAGAGCTTTATAAAGTTAAACCTAAAAGGTAGCCAAGAAAATGGGAGAATGTAACTTGTAAAGCTTAAAAAAAAGGGAGAAATGGGAGTTGGTTCACAATTTGAAGGTGTTGAACTCAATATTAAGTCCAGAAGGCTGTAAAGTGCCTAGTCTGAAGATGAGATCTTGTTCCTCAAGTGTGCACTGTGATTCACTGGAACACTGCAGAATGCCAAGCACAGACAAATGTGCACGCAAGCAGGACGCTGCATTAAAATGACCGGCTACAGGAAGCTTGGGGTTATGCTTGTGCTCAGACCAGAGGTGTTCCGCAAAGCAGTCACCCAGCCTGCATTTGGTTTCTCCAGTGTAGAGTAGGCCACATTGGGTGCGGTGAATACAATACACGAGATTGGAGGAGGTACAGGTGAAAAGCTGCTTCACCTGGAAAGAATGTTTAGGCCCTTGGACAGTGAGTAGGGAGGAGGTGAAAGGAGAGATGTTACAGCTTCTGCAGTTACATGGGAAGGTGCTGTAGGAAGTTGTGGGGTGGGGGGTGGCATTGCTGGTTGTGGAATGGACATCTGCAATCATGTGCTCTGATTTCTGGAATCTGTGTTCAAATCCTATGCAGATAGATGGGACTAAAGCCTAATCTGTATTATTGCCCTGTGATGGTACTGTGGAATTTGAATTTAGAAACCCCACCCCTAGTTTCTTGTGGGCGCAGGCCCATAGTTTAAAAGTACTTCTAAACTAACAACAATTCGCATTCAGAGGCTACAAGGATTACAGATGGTTTAACATGAGTGAATTCCTTGTACCCAAAATATCTCAGGCAATAACCTCAAAAAATGTGACCCTATGAATAATATGGTCCTGGCGAGAAGAAATCTTGCCTCTGTACTACAGTAACAATATTCCTCCCTTTTCACATGTATCATGAATTTGCGGCGCCATGAGTATCATCGATATGAATAGACAATGGGGCAACAGCCTCAATAGCTGATTTAAACAGAAAGATGATTATATTAAAAAATAGTCAATCATGTATACAGAGGTTTTGCAGTGCAGAACTAGGACATTTGGCCCATCATGTCTGTAAAGGCTTGTTGCATGAACAATTCACACGGCACCATTCTCTCAGTCTTCTCTCCAAAACCCTGCGTGAAGCATCTCATTGCCGCAACATGATGCATTATCAACAAAGATCTTGCTGAAGAGCAGTCTACTGTCCTTTTGGGAAGGAAACTGCCATCTTTACCTGGTCTGGCCTGCGTGCGACTCCAAACACACAGCAATGTGGTTGACTCTGAACTGCCCTCTGGGCAGCTAGGGATAGACAACAAAATGCTGCCTGGTCAGTGACACCCTCATCCGGTGAACAAATGAAAGGAAAAGGAGTCATGGCTGTAATGCAGTACAGCATGCAACAAATTTGTGCATGGCAAAGTCCCAACAGTAGGGCAGGATAAATGACTGGGTCTTTTGTGTTTTAGTTGTCGGCTAAGAAATGAAATTGGCCAGCACACCCGGGAAAAGTCTTCTGCTCTTCTTCAAACTGTGCCATGGATCTTTTGCATTCAGCCAAGAGATGTGGCCTTGGCTTATCGCTGCCGGAGAAAACTAGCCCCTCCAAAGGACAGCACTACCTCAACACTAGATTCTACTTTTAAGTCCTAGTACTGGATCTTAAGTTCACAACTCTCTGAGTGAAAGGTGAAAGGCCAACCCATAGACATCTATACAGTCTGTACCAGTGTGCTTCCTCCACTTCACATGACAAAGAAGCAGAGCTCCAAAAGCTTGTGATTTCAAATAAACCTGTTGGACTATAACCTGGAGTTGTGTGACTTCTCACTTTGTCCACCCCAGTCTAACATTGGCACCTCCACATTTTGGTAACAACTGGATTTAGATAACAGGCCCAAATTTCCAGATTTGCGCTGTCAGTGGAAAGGTCAGCACCAGAATTACAAAGCAGAAAATTGCAGATCCAATGCTTTTGACTTTAGACCCATTAACAGAAGAAAATTTATGAGCGTTACATTGTTCAATTGGTCAGAGCTTGATGATGTTTCTGGTATCAGTTCTCTGCGTGTGATTAATTAAACCTTGGTGTGGTGGCTGAAAAAGAGAAACTGAACTGTTGACAAGTATCTGTAATCATGAAAGCAGAAATTTTAGACAATTGAATAAAATTCCCATGCACACACATGACCTGGAGTGAATCAAATTTGCATATTATAGAGGCATAGAGCACAACTTCACAGTCTGCATGACCATTGGGCACGAATGGCAACATTGTGGAAAATGGTACTCAACATTTGAGACAGTTTCACTTCAACTTCACCAAGAATAAATGAAAACATTTTCTGGGAGCTAAGTTAAGAACACAGACAACAAGGTGTCGAGCTGGATGAACACAGCAGGCCAAGCAGCATCAAAGGTGCAGGAAAGTTGATGCTTCGGGTCTTTCCTGCTCCTCTGATGCTGCTTGGCCTGCTGTGTTCATCCAACCCTACACCTTGGTATCTAGTTAAAAACACAGGTAGGATTTGCTCATTTACTTCAGATTTCTGACTTTTTTGGATCTTAGAGACCTGATTGTGTCAGCCAAACTTTTTACCTGGGCTTTTCAATTGGTAGGCAATATGACTTTTAGAATTAGAACAAGCATTAGGTTTTATAAGTTACAAAAGGAGTACAGTGGAAAGTGTATAATGTTGCCAGCATACAACACCATTTTAGGTGCCAAATACTTAGATACAAAAAAAAGAGAAAAATAAAGAAAAAATATTACACTACCTTATAGACATACATAGTATAAGTTGGGAAAATAAGAAATGAAGCTAAAAAGTGCAGTCTTTGGGAATAGGTTAGTAGGTGCAATAGTTATAATAGGTAAATCACATTGAGTCACCATTGATTAGTAAAGAGAGAGAGATGGATAGGTCACATGAAAAAATGATAGAAACATTTGGCTCCATATTCAATATACACAAATGTGTATTCCCCATGCAACAATGGGCTTTACAGTAATATTCAGTGCTACACATGACATAATATAGACTGTCACCTTTTTCAGATGTTCACTGTAAATTCTCTGAAGTTATGGTCTCGACATTGATCACGTTTGCTCTAAAACTCTCTCTTCAAAGTTGAAGCTATTCCACAATTATTACTGCAATACTGCCTTCACATCACACATAGAATCATACAGTACAAAAGAGGTCTTTCAGACCATCAAATATGTTTTCCCAAAGCTACACCAACTCTACACTAGTGCCTCCTTTCTGCACTGGGTCTATATCCTTGAATGTTAGGACACTTCAAGCGCTCATCTGAATACTTTTTGAAAGTTGCGAAATTACCCTCCTCAATTACCCTCCCAGGCAATTCCCATCACCATTTGGGTGAAAAGATTTTCCTCAAATCCCCTCTAAACCTCCTGCCTTTCACCTTATTGATCCTTCAACTAAGGGAAATAGCTGCAATCTATTCACCCTGTCCCTCCCCCTCATAATCTTTCCAGTTTCCAGAGAGCTTGTGACCAGAGGGCACAGATTTCAGATGATAAGCAAACAAGTTAAAAATTACATGAAGAAACATTCATTTACAGAGTGCGTTATGATGACATGGAATGCATTGCCTCAGTGAACTGTAGAAGCAGGTTTATTAGTGAACTTTAGGTTACTGGGCTATAAGGAGAGGGCAGAACAGTGGGACTAATTTGAAACCTTAAGCAAAAAGTATTTTCAATCGCCACCTTTTGTGCTGTATAATTCTAAGGTTCTATATACAGCCACAATCCTGATCAATTGTTACTGCAATTGTTACTTCAAAGTTAGAGATTAATTGTTTTGGAGTAGTTCTGTAATTGATGTTTTTCATCAAACTGTAATTCCCCAGTGAATACTGCAACTTAAAACATATATGAAAGGTACTTATCTTCTAAACCTGCACACAAAAGATTAAAGACATTGACCCCATCTGAGTACTTGTTCCAATTTTCAAATCATTTGAAGGGAGATTGAAAGGCTGACCAAAATATATTAAAATGCCCTCAATTCTTACAACTACAAATATTTTTAAAAGATGATTTCTTTTTAATTGTGATTCTTTTGAAAAGTGGATTCACTTTGCACAGATGATAATGTGTGAGAGAAAGCAATTGCTAGCATCAATGGCTGTAATAATTGATCAGCCCTTTCTATTGATCAAACTGCAGGTAGCTTTGGGACTGTCCTTTTTTCATCAAAATGAAGTGAGGAAAATGAGACTTAGTCTGATTAATGCACAATCCTTCTGTCTACCATAAGGCATGCACAAATCATTGAGCTAAAACTTGATAGAAGACAAGGAGAGCACTGGAAAAGTTGATAAGATTCAGATGAGATGATCTATAATTTTTTTAAAAACGAGAAAAATTTAAAAATGCATATTGTAATAGTGACAATTATTTCGAAGATTGAAATTGCCATTGTGAAAGGACACATTTACAGTTTTTATTTAAAATGTGCAGTTAGCACCAGAATGTGTCAAACATCTCAATCAGTATGAAGAATTTTCTGGGAGAATTATATAAGGTTGACAATCCGGGATATCGCCACTGGAGACAAGTAAACTAGAAGATGGGGAAAATCAGTTCATATAGCAAATGTCATAACATTTAAGCCTGTGGGCCATCTGCAAGATAATGGGATTGGTACAGATAGTGACTTTCTTTGGCGCTGCATACTCGATGGGCTGAAGGGCCTCTACTGTACTGCATGACTCCATGAAATGAGGAGATCTACTGGGGAGATCTGTTGGAATTTCATATAACCTGGTGGGTAATTGTTCCCTGGCACTTTCTCCATACCCGTCGGTGTCCATTCACCAGGCAGTCAGCAGCATTGCTTTCTTGGGAAACTTAAGTTGTTGTAGCCTTTGACACTTGATGTTCCTGAACCTGTCCAAGATGAAGGTTTGATTACATTGTCTTTTGTTTCAGCAGTACTTAACTCAAAGTATATTTGCACAGACTCGTAGACACACGGATGAAGAAAAATGGAAAAATATTTGGCAAGGGTCTATAGAGAAATGAGGAATAGGAAGGGGAGTAAAACTTATGTGAGCAGCTGAGACTCTCACAATGACACGAATGTGATAGGATAAATGACCAACCTGTGTCCTGTGGTGCCATGATTCTATCTGATTGAAACCATGACAATAAACAACCTTTCAGTTCTTTGATTTGTGTTCTTCTGGAATACTGCCATGTGTTGAAAGGATTGACAAAGATCAATGATGCAATATTACAAGAAAAGTACTGCAATCCCAACTTAGCACTGGCAAGTTAAAAGAGGAGAAGGGCAGGGAGCAAACAGATTCAGTGATAGAGACAGAAGTTACAATATGATCGAGGACATCATACACTCAATTCCAGCAGCTCAGTACAAAATTGAATTATACTGTTTGATATTAATAACGAACATGGCAATGCATTCAAGATTATCTTTTCTGTTGGGAAGCACAGTGGCTCAGTAGTTAGCACTGCTGCCTCACAGTGCCAGGGACTGGACAAAATTCCACTTTTGGACAACAATCTGTGTGGAGTTTGCACATTCTCCCTGCGTCTGTGTGGGCTTCCTCTGGGTGCTCCAGTTTCCTCCCACAGTCCAAAGATGTGCACGTTAGGTGGATGGGCCGGGGAGAAATGCAGGGACTGGGTGGGGTGGTCTTCAGAGGGTCAGTATGGACTTGATGGGCTGAATGGCCTGCATCCACACTGTGCAGATTCTATGTTATTTCATTGATGATTTAAAGTGAACAGCACCTTCTTTAATGGTAATCAAAGGAGGAATTTCATGGCAATGTTTTATAATACTTGTTAATGTTCATGCACTCTTAAGTCCAAGTCACAAAATTCAAGGTTTGAATGCCACTTCTTAGCTTAAGTGCAAAACTCAAGACTGTCACTGCAGCGCAGCAGTGTGGGGGCACTGCACTGTTGGTGGTGCTGTTTTTTAGACAGGACCTTTAATAAAGTTCTCACCACTTTCCTGCTCAGCTGAATGGAAATGAGCCTATGAAATTGCAGTATTTGAAAGAAAAGAAGGCAAGGAGTGCCTGATGCCCTGGTCAATAACTATCGCTTAATCAACATTACAAAAAGTGGGATCATCTGACCATTATCACATCACTGATTGGAGGACTTTGCTGTGTACACATTGGTTGCAGATCTTCTACATTTCTTGATGATGGTGACTTAGAGGTTAGCACTGCTGCCTCACAGCACCAGGGACCTGGGCTTGATTTCCAGCCTTGGGTGATTGTCGGTGCAGAGTTTGCACGCTCTCTCTGTGTCTCCATGTGATTCCTCTGGGTACTCTGGTTTCTTCCCACAGTTCAAAGACATGCAGGCTAGGTGGCTTAGCCATGGGAAATGCTGAGTTACAGAGATAGGGTAGGAGGGCGGGTCTGGGTGGGATGCTCTTCGGAGGGTCAGTGTAGATTTGATGTGCTGAATGGACTGCCTCCACACTGTAGGGATTCTATGATTCTATGAATGGTGCTTGTGAAAAGCACCAGATAAATGCAAGTCTTCCGTTCTGTGTTTCCCAAGCAACCTGGGAAAGTTACTCCATGCCCTACATCCAGTATACCATCTTCAGATACTGAGGTGTTTGTCATTTGGTCATTATATTAAAAGATTATTGGTCTGCTAGCAGGTGTTTTACATATATGGCACAGTGGATAGTGTCATTACCTCTGAGATAAGAGACCTGGATTCAAGTCCCACCAGTGCCAGAGGTGTTGTCATTACAGGTTGAGCCCTCCTGAATAGCTGGATTAAAACATCACACATGATGCACTGATAGGCTGCTGTGGCACAGTGGGTCATGTCCCTGCCTCTGAGACATGTGGCCCAGATTCAGGTCTCATCTGCTCCTGAGCAGTTTAACACTCAACCTCTACAAATGCCACACCAAAAAAAAGGCCAGGAATTATATCCTCCATAGACATTTCCTAAACAATGAGTGATTGCTCCCCATGAGCATAGATGTCAACAGGAACTAGTTGAGGTGAATGCTGTCTCCATTTATATGGCCTGATTTAATGTTGCCGTGAACCTTGGCTCAGAGGTGTCCACTAACCACTGTGCCACGATGCCCCCTCAGGGTGGCATTTGTTATGATGACCTGGAGAAGGGAGGACTAAGAAGATCTTCTTGTTTTCCTGAAGGTTGAAAAACCTTCCCTTGTCTTCTTATGACCAGTCCGCAGCTATTGTGTGTCTCTTTCTGCCAGTTTTGACATCATAGTCAATCTTCCCCCAGGGTCTTCAAAAACATAAGTCGTTGATTTCATTGCACCAGGACTTACACGTTTAAATGAACACCTCATTAGCCTGAATGGGACAATCAAACAGCAATCAATGTTGGTGTTGTTGAGGAGTGCTAAGAGGACTTAGACTGATCAGAATCCCCTTCCATTCATCATTCCCACTGGGCAGAATCAAGTTAAAATGAACATCATAACTTCTATACTTCTCAGTGCATGCTTCAAATAGCATGCAGGTAATGTTATAAAGCAAGAGTAGATCATTCAAACACTGAGTTAAAGCACAGGGAAAGCTTGTTAAAATTAAATGCTCGTCACAACTCAGACCAGATTATAATATTCAAATCTACGCCACTTATAATTGTGATATGATGCTGTCTATAATTGAGAATAGACTAGATCAGTACACGGTCTATAAAGGATCTAAGCTTAAGAGCATACGCTTATTAATGGGCCATTCTGACTATTTAATACATTTTTCTAGAGGATTCTGGGTCAATCATAATTATCTAATTATCTCTTACATTTATTTGCCTAAATACTGATGTTGTTTTTCCTACCCTTTCAGTACAGTGAATTACATTTACTAGTGTGCTATGAAGGTGATTTTTATCTTGAGTGCTGACATTTTGTCGAGTAAGGGAGTTTTCAATCTCTTTCTGAAAAGTTAATTTTGTTTGTGTTTCACATTTAACATTTAACTGTAATTATTGAGTGCAAAAGCCTCAAAGTCTCTCAAGTTGCTCTCTAAAATCCCTAAGCTTAAAGTTAAGTCAGGGTTTTTTTAATGCAGAATTCTAAAATGATGAAGTACAAGGTTTGAGTAATAAAGAAAGGCCAGTTAGGCAGGGATTTTTTTTTCACTGGAGCATAGGAAGTTGACAGCTGTCCCGATGGAAGTTGATAAAATATTGATGGGTACAGATAGGGTTACTGGTAGCTGTCTTTTTCCTAGGATGAGGGATTTCAAGACTACAGGACATATTTTTAAGGTGAGAGGAGAGATATTTAAAAAAAACATCATGGGCAAATATTTGACACAGTGAGTGGTTCCTGTGTAGAATGAACGTCCTGAGGAAGTGGTGGATACGAGTAAAATTACAATGTTTAAAAGACATTTGGGTAAGTACATGTACAGAAAGGCCTGGGGGGATATTGGCTTGGACGAGGCAGGTGGGACTAGTTTAGTTTGGGAATATGCTTGACATGGACTGGTTGGGCTGAAGGATCTGTTACCATACTCTATGACTCTATGACAACTGGCTTCACATCATTTTTGGCCTTATTTTGTCTGCAGTTATTTGTCTTGCTGTTATTTTCTGGAAACTGCAACCTATCATCTTCTCACAGACAAATAACTGAGCAAAAAAGAGAAATGAAGAAAGGAATAAAAATCATTCAAGCTTATGAGGTTCAGTAATTTCATCCCCAGTAACTCCATCAAGTCCCTTAATTCTCCACGCTGGTGCCTGATCAGGGGAGCTGGAATCAGGAAGCAGGAGGTCACTCAAAGCCAGCCCTCTTGCCTTCATCAACCCTCCACCATGACACCCTGCCCATGAATCCCTTCCTGCCCTCACTCACCTGGGTCTAGGCATCTGGTGCTAATCCCTGGTCAAACATCCTGGAGCTTTGCTGACATCAGGTGGTGTTCCCAATGGCACCAATGGCAATGGAAGGTGGCCAGCCTTAAAGTGGCCAATACCTCCATATGACTGGGATGAGGGGTGGTTTCTCCACTGTTGGTGGGGGTGGGGTTTAAGGGTTAAGGGGATGAAATTCTTGAAAGGCCTCCTGTTGGAAGTGATGGGAATCCCTCATTAGTTTTCCATTTAAATTGCTTCCCATAGCACAGCACTAGTATTCACTTGCTATATCCTCCATTTCCAACACAAAAAACCCCACATATCATACACTGCAACTTACATACATCTTGTACACGAGCAGAGTCTACACAGTGGATTGCTAGGACAGCTGTATGGGAGTTGATGTACAAGGGCTTTAGGACCCTGGAGCACCCCTGCAATTATATTATGGAGCTGCTCCTCACTGGGTGTAAATACCACAGCATGGACGGAGTCTACTAGATAGATAGAAAATAAAAGTTAAATTGAGGATTGAAGTGAGAAGCACACATAGAATAATCTTTCAATAATCTAAAAGTAAGATTAGTGACTAGTACATCTCGGGTTAACATGTAAAAATGTATTTTGTGTTAATATGCAATAAACTGAGTTTTAAAAATTTCAAAGTCTGGAGACAGTCTTGACCTTCCCTTCTCTTCAACCAGTACATCATGAGCTCTTATTCATGGTTATGGGCATAAAACCACATGATAAAAGAACTACTTTCTCCACAATTGAGATGATTCTGACTGATCTACAATGTGTCACAAAAGTACAAAATGTACCCACTGAATATATGAATGTCTGTTGTTATGAACATTCTAGGAAGTAAAATTAATAAGATAATGATATGGTAGTGGTTTAAAAATCACTAATCTTCATGACAGTACGATGGCATTAAGAGATGTTTTTTGTCCTAGGATGGTTGGAAGAGAGGTTTTAAGGCAGAGGTACTCAGCTGCTTATTCAAAGACAATTAAGCTTATAAGGCCTTAGTTTTTTTTTAAAGTTGGAACAATAAAATCAGCATGAATGGGTGGAGTCAGGCTCACAGAGAACCAAGGTTTTAGTTTAGCTTTCAGCAGTTGCTGGGGATTTGAAGACAGTCATGGAAGCTGCTATATCTCTCTGTCTGTTACATCTACAAGCATGGATTCTGTTCCTGCTGCCAGAATCACACATGAGACAAGATAACAAAGTGTGAAGCTGGATGAACACAGCAGGCCAAGCAGCATCTCAGGAGCACAAACGCATCAGAAGGGTCTAGGCCCGAAACATCAGCGTTTGTGCTCCTGAGATGCTGCTTGGCCTGCTGTGTTCATCCAGCTTCACACTTTATTATCTTGGATTCTCTAGCATCTGCAGTTCCCATTATCTCTGATCACACATGAGGCCATCTATTTTAACTGAATTTGCCTTTGCCAAAGGTGAGTTTGTGGGATGTTACTCTATTGAAACAGTTTCTGTTTATCAGTTAAATAATCTATTATTCTGTTAAGTTTTCCAAAAGAGTTAAAGTTAGATAAATTCTTCTTTCATTTGGTTGCATTTGAATTGGGGGTAAGAATAAAGTGTGTTTTGCTTAAAACTGAGTAGTGTGTCCAGTCAAATTACATCTGGAACACAGCATCTTACACTTGCCTTTAAATAAGATAAACGTTAGGGTCTAGGCTGAATCCTTGATGTATTTGCAGGGGCTTTGGGTCTCGTCGAAAACATCTTATGGCATTGACTACTGTTAGACATTTTCATACAACTCAAACATTGCCTGCTGGGGCTTTCCCTGCAGAAAAATAGTGAAAACTATTTGATTTGATTTGATCTATTCATTGTAACCTGTATTTTGTTACAAAATACAGCAAAAGGTGTTATAAAAGTGTTGACGGTGTCTGGCACCACCTTAAAACTCAGAAAAATAAACCAAAATAAAATACGAAAGCAGAAAAATGAAAAAATAAAGAAAGAACGTTCAACTTTATCATCCTTCTTATCAAGTGCTCCACCATGGGTCATAGGTATGGTGTCCAGGCAGGAGTCACTTTCACTGAGCCACCACCGTTAGAATGAATGTCTCCCACATTTCGGCATCATCTCACCTCTACCGATGCCCTTGTCACTATGAGTCCTTGCTGGACTTCACCAATGCAGTCACAATCAATGCTGCCCGGTACCAAACTGGCCCAAACTCTACTCTGCCACAAGTCCGCTTCAGGCCCACCTCGCCAATGCAGCCACTGCCACTAGATCTCATACTGGGCCCAAATTCACCTCAGCCGCTGCACCCATGAAATTGAGCTGGACGTAGACACCTCCAGGAAACCCAATCCAACCTACACGGCAGCCAGGAGTCAGCGGTAGGAGCAACTGCAACAATACAAAAGACACAAAGAACCCAAACTCGCATCTAATGCTGCCGTCAGAGTCTGTGCTGGGCCCACTCACCAGCAATGCCATCTCCCCTGAGATCTTCAACAAAAGGTGAGCAAAAGAATGAGAAAAGAGGGAATGAAAAGAAAAGAATTGAAAAGAAAGCAAGGGGGAGCCGTCGAGCTACCAGACTGAGAATTCCTACTACAATACCACCTTACCAGAACTGCTAACGCGCGCCTAGAGAAAAGTTTGCATTTGCAAAGTAACTTTCATGACCCCAGGACGTCTGAAAGTGCCTTGCAAACAAGAAAGTGTTTTTAAAGCATGGTCACTCATGTAAGGTAGGAAACTATCGATATCCTACTATTGACCAGAAACTGAACTGCACCAGCCATATAAGTAATGCGGCTACAAAAACAAGTCACAGGCTAGGAATACTGCAGTGAGTAACTCTACTCCTGACTTCCCAAAGCCTGTCCATCATCTACAAAGCATAAGTCAGGGCTGTGATGGAATACTCCCCATTTACCTGAGTGGGTACACTTCAATAACACTCAAGAAGTTCAACGTCATGCAGGACAAAGCAGTGACTGGTACCACATCCCCCACTTTCCATACCTCCCCACTGACCAATTCACAATAGTAGCAGGTAGCATCATCTACAAAATGCATGTCAACAACTCAACAAGGATTCTCCAATATCATCTTCCATATCCAGGACCTCCAACACCCAGAAGGACAAAGACAACAGATACATGGGAACATCACCACCTGAAAGCTGCCCTCCAAACAAACCAACATCCTGACTTGGATTCCGTGTTGATACATTTACTACACCACAACACAGAAACAAAAATAATGCTCACCTTACCTCGCCCTTTCACCCCACCTCGCCCTTTCACCCCTAATCCATTGTCCCACCAGATAAATTGCTTGGGGTTGGGAGGAAACTCTGGTAGCGGTATGTCGCAAAATTCTACACCCCACTGCCTGGCTAACAGAGGCTGAAATATCAGCTTTCACCTTGGACAGTAAATTACCCATAGTGTCCGAAGGATGTGCGGACTAGGTGGATTAGCCACGGAAAATGCTGAGTTACAGGGAATAGGGTAGGAAGTGGATCTGGATGGAATGCTCTTTAGAGGGCGGTGTGAACCTGATGGGCCAAACGGCTTGCTTCCACACTGCAGGGGTTCTATGATTTTCTGAAAATAATTTGAGTGGTAGAAATCAGAAAAAAAAAGAACATAAAGATACTGAAAAAAAAACTCATAATCATTCCCTTGTCTTGCTTGTTGCCTCTTATTGATCTCGGTAACAGCAAGCAGGGATCCTTGAGTTAGAGTGTCTCCTTTTGGTTTTCGGAATGACTTTTCCCAAATTTAATTTCTTTCTTCGCTGGTGGAGATCTACTTATTCCGGAGAAAAGAACATTGGCACTGATAAGCTGTCGCTGAGAGGGCACTGTCAAGGGAGGTCTTGCTGCAAATGCTTGAATTCAATGATTAATGTGCAGCAGGCAATTATTCTCCAAAGCTCTGTCACTGAGCTTGTGTTTGCACAGTCATTAAAATAGGTTGATGCCAATTTAGCAGAAGGAAAGAGGTAAGGGTGAATTTTTTTTACCAGAATGAGGTCCCAATTAAGGAGTTCTTTCAGGGATGCATGCATTTCTCAGCACAGTTCCTGTCAGAGACAGATGCCAAGACATGTGGCAGATAATGTGAAGCTACACTGTGAAGTGGAGCTAAAAGGCTACAAGTGATCACAGTGTTTTACCTTTGGATATGAAATGTAATTGAAAACTGAACTGGAGCACTATTGAAGGACATGAACATTCCTGCATTAGCCTGTTTTTCTTTTTTTGTTGGTAAATAAAGTTGAGACTTTTCCAACACAGAGGGAGATCCTGTCTACTTATGAAGGAACCTAACTGAAGGACAGGCCAATGGGGAGCATCTTCAATGAAATACATAGCCACATCAAAACTGTTTTCAAAAGCATCAAATAAGGATCTTAAGCATCAGCGCTCATAGTAAAATTTTAAGGGCCCCTTGTGGTAAGGTGGTGGTATCCTTACCCGAGACTGGGAGGCCTGGATTCAAGTACTACCTGCTCCAGAAATGTGTAATAAATCTCTGAACAAATTGATTGAAAAAAAAGGTGAATTATTAATCACAGTTGGATCCCAGCAATGGCTAATTGGGCATATTCACTACTTCATTGCCTCATTTATAGCAACCTCCTCAACTCACCAGTGCTCTGGCTGTGATCACGTATGCATCCTCCCATGCAATGCAGCCCACCACTGGCAGTCAGCCTTCAATCCCCCTGGCTCTGGAACTCCCCCTGTTTGCAAATTGTGCCACTGTGGTTTTGCTTTGATGACCTGGTTTCTATATTGAAGACAGAGGAACTTTCAGTAAAACAGCATGAGGCTGAAATAACTGCACAGAGGCCACTATCTTGTCACAAAGTCACCCTTTATTTAAATGTGCAAAGTACTTGGGCTATGACCAGCCACTTCCCAGCCAGCTCCTAGACTGAGGAGACTTTATGAATCTCCCATTTATCTTTTGTCCCCTCTAACAGCAACTCCATTCAGTACAATGGGCAGTGACTCAGCCAACTCTGAGCCAGTCCCTAGAATTGATAGACTCTCTGAATCTCCCGTTTATTTCTTTCCTTTTTTGTTAAACTGAGGAGACCTTCTCAATCTCCTGTTTATCTTTTCTTTTTGTCTGGGAACAGGTAACTCTTTAAATCTCCTGTTATGAATGACAGTCAAGGCTCCCTGATTGACCCAGGCTAACAACACGAATCAGGGGTTTTCATGGCCAATGAGATACACCTGGCCATGGTTCCAACCACTACAGAGGCATATTAACTGATCTATGACCTATGGCCATTGAGAAAGTGCAATGAAAGTTTACCAGACCAATTCCTGGGATGGCAGGACTGATGTACAAAGAGAGACTGGTGCAATTAGGACTAAATTGACTGGAGCTTAGAAGAGCAACGGGGTATGGATCTCATGGAAACTTATAAAATTCTAATAGGACTGTGCATGGTAAACGTAGGATGTTCCTGATGACTGAGGTGTCTGGAACCAAGGGTCAAAATCTCGAAATAAGCAGTCGGCCATTTAGGCCTGAGATGAGGAGAAATTTCTCCACCCAGAGAGTAGTTGAACCTGTGGAATTCTCTGCCACAGAAAGTGATTGAGGCCAAAACTTTGCATATTTTCAAGAAGGAATAAGAAAGAGTTCTTTGGGCTAAAGGAATCAAAGGGAATGGGGAGAAAGCAGGAGCAGGAGACTGTGTGGGACTGTTGGCCATGATCATATTGACTTCTGCACCAGGCTCAAAAGGCCAAATAGCCAACTCCTGCTCCTATTTTCTATTGAGTTTGTCCTAACAACTGTTTCCATCTTTCTAACTTAATGTAGCCACCTTTGTCCCAGACCTTAAGAAAATTAGTCAACAAAAATCTAAGAATCTGTTCTACCCAGCAGAAATAGGAACACAGCTGGAGTAAGCTATTTTGGCCTTCATACACCCTGTACCATTCAATAAGATCATGGCTGCCCTGCTATGGTCTCAACCCATTTTCTTAACTACCCCCATAGCTTATAACTCCCAATTTAGTTTCTCTCAATCTATCCCATCTACTTCCCATAATGTCTTGACAATATTGATGAAATCACCTGTAAATTTCCATATTCTGAGGAATGCAATTCTATTTGTGAAATTTTTCATCTTAATTTAACCCTTAGAATTTGAGTATCATTCTGGTGCATCCACACTGCATTCTCACCAAGGCTATTAAATGCTTCCTAAGGGGTGGTGCACAGAAGGACTGGTTCACAATCCTACAAGTGTGATCAAACCAGGGCTTTGTACAGCCGAAGCACAACTTCTACCCTGCTGTGCACAGCAGCTGGAGCAAGAGGAATGACTGTAATAAAGTTCAGAGATCAGGAACCTTCCAGATTCGATCCCTTGTCTGCGCTGCATCAGTAGAACCCAGCTGAACAGCAGTTGGGTGATTAGCATGGGTGGAAACTATTCTGAACTGCCCACCAACCCTAGCACTTAGCTAGACTGGAACTTGTAGAACAATGACAATTTGTATTTTAATGACATGGTGATGTACAAGACGATATGACACTGACATGAGCAGTCACATGCTATCAAGGCTCTGAGAAGTAGGGTGGAATATGGTGTACAGAGATCAGTTTCATGTATATTAGCCTGTGTATAAAAGAGTTATCCTGCAGCTCTGATGGTCAGACGATAGTCACTCTTTGGGAAGGGAGAGATCTCGATGTAGCACACTAAGAGTAGGCAACAGCACAGTCTAAGGGAATAGTCCCTCACCAGTGTAGGACAGAACTCCAGATGCCAAACCACATATCAGCCTAAACCATGAAGATTCATAAAATAAGGGTTTTATCAGTAAAACCAAAGCTCACTTTTTGTCAATGTGTCTGCAGTAGCCAATCAGCAAGTCTTCGTTGATGAGAAATCGAGTTCCTACCAAAGAATGTAAGAAGATTTATCACAGCACAGAAACAGAACCTTTGGCCCAACTCGTCAATGTCAACCAATTTCCCAATCTAAACGAGTCCCACTTACCTGCGTTTGGCCCATGTCCCTCTAAACCGTTCCTATTCATTGAATCCCTACAGTGTGGAAACAGGCTATTCAGCCCAAGAAATCCCCACCACCCCTCCAAACTGCATCCCACCCTGACTCATTCCCCTAGCCCTGCATTTCCCCATGTCTAATCCAAACACCCCTGGACACTACGGGCAATTTAGCACGGCCAATCCACCTAACCTGCACATCTTTGGACTGTGGGAGGAAACCAGAGCATCCGGAGGAATGCTGTACAGCAACAGGGAGAACACGCAAGCTCCGCACAGACAGTCACCCGAGGGTGGAAGAACCCAGATAACTGGCACTGTGAGGCAGCCATGCTAACCACTGAGACACCATGCACGTAGCTGTCCAAACGACTTCCGTCACTCATGCCATGCAATCTTGGTGTTGCTTGAAAGAATTTAAAGCACTCCAACTGACTTTTAAAAAGCCACGAGGTCTTGAAGTTTTTGTTGTTGCAAATAGGCTGCTCCCTTTAAGTAAAACAAAGGTGTGTTGGAAGGACGCAGTCCATGCACAGTGGTGAAAAGCAAAATAATGCAGAAAATATGAAGCACATAATATTGGAAACAAACAATGGGCTTATCGGCATCTGAAAACTCTAACAAAGGTTAATTCTTCTTGCCTCTAGTGCTGATGGTTCTGTTGTATATTCCCAGCTTTTTCTGCTTTTATTGCATTCTTGCAATGTTTGGCTTCACAGTTATACAGCACCATCTAATGGTGAATAAAATTACAACCAACATTATTTCTGGCTGATGTTGAATACCATAAAACCCAACATAAAGTTACAAGAGATCAAAATAATTGCAGACAAGAAAGATCCATCTTAATAAGAATTGATCACACTTCATCTTCCAAAAGCATTCCCACTAATGTTTAAGAGATCGTAGGAAATGCAGATGCTGGAGAATCTGAGAGAACAAGGTGAAGAGCTGGATGAACACAGCAGGTCAAGCAGCATCAGAGGAGCAGGAAGGCTGATGTTTCGGGCCTAGACCCTTCTTTTTTCTCTCCCACAATGGAAAACATCCTTTCAGTATCCACCCTGTCCTAGAAGTTTCATAGAATCCCTATGGTGTGCAAGCAGGCCCTTTAGCCCAACAAGTCCACACCAACCCTCAGAGCATCCCATCCAGACTCATTCCCCTATAACCCACACATCTCTGAACACTACAGGGCAATTTAGCATGGTCAATCCACCTAGCCTGCACATCTTTGGACAGTGAGAGGAAACCAGAGGAAACCCACGCAGACATGGGGAGGATGTGCAAACACCACACAGACAATCACCCGAGGGTGGGATCAAACCTGGGTCCCTGGCGCTGTGAAGCAGCGGTGCTAACCACCGTGAGACCGTGTCACCCGTTGTTTCATTCAGAACATCTCTCATTCTTCTAAACCTCAATGGGTACAGGCTTGAACTTTCAGCATCCAAGAGCCTCAGAATTAAGAGGCACCAATTTAAGACTGAGATGAGGAGGAATTTCATCTCTCAGAGGGTTGAGTGTCTTTGGAATTGCTTGCCACAGAGAGTTGTGGAGACAAAGCCCTTGCGTACATCTAAGGCTGAGATCGATAGATTCTTGATCAGTTGGGGCATCAAGGGTTTCAAGACAAATGCAGGAATACGAAGAGTTTCGGTTCAGCCGTGATCCTACACAATGACAGAAGAGACTCAAGGAACTGAATGACCTGTTCCTATTTCTTACAGTCTTAAACCACTCAGCCAGGGACCAGCCCAGTGAAGCTTCTCCGCACTGCTTCTAATCAAGTGCAATTTCATCTTTTCTTTAGTAAAGAGCTGAGTTCTATGAGAAAATAACTCACTCAATGGCAAATTCTACAGAAATACCGGCACTTTGGTAATTTTATATAGCAGGGCATAATAAGACCAAGCACTATAACCACTGTAACCCTAACAGTTTCTTCATGGCTATACCTTCCCTTCTCCTCAAGTCATGCTGAGCTTGTGTTAGCTGTGCCCCAGTGGGCAGCATCCCTGCCTCTGTGTCAGTAGATTGTGGGTTCAAACCCCATTGCATTGTCAGAATGATGTGGTCAGATGAGAAATTCAGCTTTGGCCCCATCTGCCTCCTCAGATGGAAGAAAAGCCATTTGCAAAGTTTGTTTTTTAAAGTGTTGGAATTTCCTCTGCCAATGGTCTCTAGATGAATGATAATACTTACAGGGTATCTCTGGGAACATGTTCGTAGTTGTGAGAGGTCCCAGAAGTAGCTTGGAAATTGCAAGCATTGCATGGGGATTGTATCAGTAATTGTATGAGGTCCTGGTGTCCCATGTCAGTCGGTATTTACAAATAGTCCCCAGGGGTATATCAGTGTATACAGGGGAAGTGGTAGGTGCCGTGTTGTCACCAATGGACTAATAAATCCAACCTGAATTCAATGAAAGTTCTGATATTAATAGCAGCTATCTAATAGTTATCATGAAACCACTGTCATAGAGTCATTTGGTTCATCATTGTCCTTTAGAGTTCTGCAGCCCTTACCAGGTCTGGTCTACAGGCGACCCCAGACTCCAACAATGTAGACAACTCTGAAATAGCCTAGACAGCCAATTAACACAAGGCAAGTTAGAGATGGGCACCAAATGTTGGCCTCTCTAGCAACTCTACATCTCAACTAAGAATAATACAATTTACTTGTGGTCCACCAGGTGTATGACAGCATTTACACGCAGTGCCTTAGGGATGCGTCAATGTTTACAGCTAGTTCCCCAGGTGCACATCAGAATTTATATGCAGAGATAGTAGGAACTGCAGATGCTGAAGAATCTGAGATAATAAGGTGTAGAGCTGGTTGAACACAGCAGGCCAAGCAGCATCAGAGGAGCAGGAAAGCTGATGTTTCGGGTCTGGATCCTTGCTCAGAAATGGACGAAAGGTGTCAATTTCTGAAGACGGGTCCAGGCCCCAAACGTCAATTTTCCTGCTCCTCTGATGCTGCTTGGCCTGCTGTGTTCAGCCAGCTCTACACCTTGTTATCTCAGAATTTACAGGCAGTTTTCTGGGTGTCCATCAGTATTTACAGGCAGTATTCCAGGTGCCCATCAGTATTTACGGGCAGTTCCCCAGGTGTGAATCAATATTTATAGGCAGTTCCCCTGATGTCCATCAGTATTTATTGGAGGGTGACCAGATATTTGCCAGTATTGTTTGGCAGTGCCTCAGGTTTGCTTTAGGACTTACATGCTATTTCTCAGGTGTGGGTCAGCATTAACAAGTGACTCTCCAACTGTGTGCTGAATTTACAGCCACTCCCCAGATTTGCACCAGTGTTTTCAGGTGATGCCCCAGGTACGTATCAGCATTTGCAGATGTGCTTCTTTGTTTACAGGCATTTCCCCAGATGTGCACCTGTATTTGCAGTCTATTCCCCAGGTATGCACCTGTATTTACAGATGGTGCCCCAGGTGTCACTAGATTTACAAGCAGTCCCTGAGGTAATCCATCAAAAGTATTAATTAGAGTTATAATTCATGATGTCGATCATGAACAAGTGGTGAAAATAGAGGAGTGAATTGCTTGTAAGGATACATCTTTGGGGTTTAGGAGGAATGAGAAATAAAGATTGAGAAGACCAATTATCACCATAACCCATCCAAAAAGAAATGATGGGAAAAGTTTCTGACACATTCTCTCACTGTTGGCCCCAGTGTCAGAAAGAAAGAGAGAGAGAGAGGCAGACAGTGACAGGGAGAGGTTAATCCATCAGATGTCAAACCTGTATTTTGTATCCTTTCCAAGATTGTGAGAAAGAGCCTTTAATTCCATGAATTTTGTTTCACAACATTTATTTTATAAAGAAACTACCATTTAAACAAACACCACAGAACCACGGAAGCATTGGAAAGTAAAATTAATATTTTGCACTTGAACTAATTTCATTTCTGAAATGAAAAGAAATAAAGACTCAAGCAGTTCCTTGCAGCTGTGTTCAAGGCATTTAATTATTCCATGCAATTATTCATATTTTCACAGCTCAGTGTACAATATTTAAATTATTCACAAATTCTCCATGTATTGTGAAGATGCGTTGACTTGCAGACCCATCACTGAATTCATAGCGAATCCAATCAGCCTGTTTTGTGAAATTGACCTTTGCTTCTTAGAATGAAATTCTGTGGTTAATCTGAATAATACTAGCTCCACAGTAATTTACAGCTAATTTGTAAGAAATGCATACATAACTATCTTCCAGGTCCAGCTGCAAAAGAACTCTTTTTATTCTTTGTTCCAGATGTTACTTGTATAATTCTGTATCATAACTGAATCCTTCCTGAAGGCACTGAATCCAATACCTACCTCATGTCACTATTGCTCTTTACAAAGCACCAATAAAGCTGGAGGTTACCCTCAAAACAAAGATTAGGAGTTAGGTATTCCTATGAATAAACCTCTACTTGTCTGTACCAATGAATGCGCTATATGGAGACCTGATAGAAATCACTGGAGTGCAATCAGCACAATGGTCCATAAAATATAAGACAGAATTAGGCCATTCAGCCCATCATATCTACATGATAAGTTTCTCAACTCCATTCTCCTGCCTTCTCTCCATAACCCTTGATCCCATTATTAATTAAGAGCCTAGCTATCTTTGTCTTAAATACACACTCAGTGACTTGGCCTCCATCGCCTTCCGCGGTAATGGATTCCTCAGATTCACCACCCTCTGGCTGAAAAAATTACTTCTTGTCTCATTCTTTCACTCTGTGACTGTGCCTTCAGGTCCTCATCTCTCCTACTGATGGAACTATCTTCTTCACATTCATTCTATCCAGGCCTCTCAGTATTCTGTATGTCTCAAGGAAATGCCTGCTCAACCTTCTAAACTTCAGTGAGTACAGACCCAGAGGCCTCAACCATTCCTCATCTGACAAGCTCTTCATCCTCAGGATTATTATTTTAAACCTTCTCTGGAACTCCTCCAATGCCAGCTCATCCTTTCTTTGGTATGGGCCCAAAACTGCTTACAACATCCTAAATGCAACCTGACCAGAGTTTTATACAGCCTCAGCAGTCTATCTCTGCTTTTGTAATCTAGCCCTCAATGAAACAAATGTTACTATTGCATTTGCCTTCCTAACGGTCAACAGAATCTGCATGTTAACCTTAAGAGAATCCTGAACTAGGGCTCCCAAGTCCCTTTGTGTTTCAGTTTTCTGAAGCCTTATATTTTTCCAATCAAAGTGCATAACTTCACACTTTCCCACATTATATTCCATCTGCCATTTCTTTGCCTACTCTTCTTGCCTGTCCAAGTCCTTCTGCAGCCTCCCCGCTTCCTCAACATTACCTGTCCCTCCACCTATCTTCATGTCATCTGCAAACTTAGCTGCAATGTCCTTACTTCCTTTGCCCAGATCGCTAATGTAGAACATGAATAGTTGTGGTCCCAACACTGACCCCTGCAGCACTCCACTAACCACTGGCTGTCATCCTCAAAAAGACCCCTTTATTCCCACCCTCTGCCTCTGCCAGTCAGCCAATCCTCTATCCGTGCCAGTACTTTATCTCTAACACAATCAGTTTTTATGTTATTTACCAGCCTCCTGTGTGACACCTTACAAAATATTTTCTGGAAATCCAAATAGATCACATCCACTGGCTGTCCTTTGACTAACTTGTTCTTTACTTCCTTAAAGAACTAACAGATTTCTCAGGAATGAACTCCCCTTGAAGAAGACATGCTGACTCTGCCCTATTTTAACATGCACTTTCAAATACTCCGCAATCTCATCCGTAAAGCAGACTCTAAAATCTTACCAATGACTGAGGTCAGGCTCACCAGCCACGAAACCTGAGCCAGTTTACCCTCCCTAACTCCACAACAATAATTTGTATTTATATTGCACTCTTAACAGAGTAAAACCTCCCAGTGTGCTTCATATGAACATTGTCATTTATAATCTGACAATAAATCACTTTAGGAGACATTGGAGTATTTGATCACATGCTTGATCAGACAAGTAGACATTAAGCAGTGTCTTTAAAGAGGAAAGGGGGAGAGATATAGCTAAGTTGAGAATGGGACTCCCAGAGTTTAGCAGTGGTGCAACTAAAGTTCTATCTGTTAATGGTCATTTAAAATTCAGGGATGCATAATAGTCAGACTTGGAGAAGGGCAAAGAATTTGAAGAGTGGTAGGACTGGGGCAGATTACAGAGATAAGGAGGGGCAAGGCCATGGAAGTGTTTGTAAGCATGCATGAGAATGTTAAAATCGTTGTCAGCCGAGAGCCAATGTAGATCGTCAAGCAAAGGGGTGATGAGTGAATGGTATTTGATGTAAGTTAGATACAGGCAGGAAGGTTTTGGATTAATTTGAGTTTACAAAGGGCATGAGGGGAGGTCGGCCAAAGGGCATTGAAAGAGTCAAGTCTAGAGGTAGCAAAGGGTGGATAATTGTTTCAGTAGCCAATGAGCTGAGTTGGGAAATGTTATTGAGGAGGAAGTTAGGGGTAATGCCAGTTAGGGTTGGCAATCTCAACTCAGGGTCAAGTAGAACATGAAGGAGACTAAGAAACTGAGTTTGAACTGAGGGCTTAAGACATTGGCTTCAGTCTTCCCTATAATCAATGGAAGTTGACCTAGTATTAGACATGAAACAAGGATTTTGATCAGTTACATTAGGACAGTGATTACAATTGTCAGGAAAAGTTGCAGTGAGGGGGAGCCAGGTATTGCTAGAGCATGTGTGGAAACACTTGTTTTCAGATGATATCTTTAAGGAGCAATATGTAGATGTGAAATACAGGGGGCTCAAGGAAATAGATCGGGGTGGAGGGAGTACAGAGTTAACAGTGTGAGAGCAGGGTTGATCGTGTGCCCTTGTTTATCATGTGTTTAGGGCACCTTTAATTGTACTACCAATTATGATTCCAGTCTCTCAGTAATGCGTTTGACTCTTAGCTGCCTTCTGATATAGTCTAGCAAAACATTAGGTTCAAGGGCAACTAAAGATTGCAATAAATTTCGACCTTCCCAGTGACACCCATATTCCACAGATGAAATAAAAACGTCTTTACAGGCAAGAAGTTTTTGAAGCTTTTTGCATTTATCAGGGGTTGGTGAGGCTCATGTAAAACTACAGTGTGACACTGGTTGAGGTCAGGGTCCGTAGAAACAAGTTGATCACTCCTGAGATGCTAGTTGGCCTGCTGTGTTCATCCAGCTTCACATTTTATTATCTTGATTACACTAATGTTGATGTTTCCTCAAAACCAGACACTGTGAAGAGCTCAAAAATTTTGCAAGTTGTTGAACAGAACCGCACCGAGCCACACTCAAACCCAGTTATCTGCAGGACAAAATAAGAAAAAAATTAACCAGGTTTTTGAGTCTACGGAGTAACAATGAGTAAAATAATCACTATTTATAAAATATGGATCAGGAAACACCCCCAAATCCAAATGCTCTGTTAACAATTATTTTTTGGGATTAACGAAGATACAAATATCCACTTTAGTGAGATTCTACAGAAGGATAACCATCTCCAATGTACAATGAAACCCTCACAACTGGCTTGGAGGTATAACAATTCAGAGAAAGGATGACAGCTCCTTGTGATGCATCTGGCCAGAGTTAACTTTTCTTCATTTCACATTTCTTTGCACACATTTAACAGGCTTTAGGGCTGCAAATACATCTTTTTCCCTTTTATTCTTTCATGGTATGTGGGCATTACTGGCAAAGCAATATGCTGTTCATGCCTATTTGCACCTGAACTGAATGGCTTGTTCAGCCGTTGCATGAGGCAGCTGAGAGCCAACCACAATCTGTGGGTCTGGAGCCACATGTGGAGCAGATAAAATAAGGATGGCTGATTTTCCTCCATAAGATATATTAGCAATCCGTGTGAGTTTTTTCCATGATCAATGATGATTTACTGAGATTAATTTTAAATTCAGTTCATAAATCTAGAATATCAATTCCACTCGTTGCTGGTGTGGGATTTGAATTCCTGTCCCCACAATGTTAGCCTGGGCCTTGGGATTAATTACCCAGTGCCATTACCACCATATCACCATGCCTCATTGTCAATCCTTGCGCTGCCCTCCCTATTTGTAGCATCTGGATTTAAATAATTAACAAACAGGCATTTAGACAAAAATTAAGATTTATTAAATTTAAACCTTAAACTTCAAGCATGCTGTACATTTTGTATCCCAAAAGAAGTCAACATCTTCAAAAGAAGGAATGGAGAGAAAAACAGAGAAAGCAATCAGAAGGATTTGGATTGTTTTTGGCAAGGTTGTGAGGACAGCTCTAACCTCAGACATGCCTGGAAAGCTAACTTAAAAATGTAAAAGATGTGATTTATAAACATACAAAATATACCGCCTCAATTTCACACTTTATTGGGGACTAAACACAGTAATTAACTCCAGGCCTAAATATTAACTGAAATATCACAATTTTAAAAACTTAGCAATGCAGCACGATTCATACATTCCAAGCGGCTTGTAAAATCATTGCCCGACAATCTCTTTTTTCAGATAAAAAGAACTCGCCACCTAAACAAGGAGCAATTGAAATATGGACTGAAATATGCAATAATGATAGGTAAAATATCCATTGCTCGGTGCAATGGAGAGATCCCTCTATCCAACTGCTGGGGAAACACCATCCATGTGGGTGTGAGCTCCATTCAAAATGAATCGTCAATGCACTGAGTGAGAAGATGGGGAGAAATTGATCAACACCAATAACAAGCTAACAAACTATAATAACTGATAACATATCATAAATCCACTACCCAACAAAAAAGAATAAAGGTAAAAACCCAAAAGGTTGACTTTTGCGGCAGTAGCTCTATTAATGAATGAACAAGTTCGGTCTCACCTTTTAATATCTGTGATTTCATCTCTACATCAGTTTCAGAATTTCCAGTTTGTAGGCTCCGGGTGTCTCCTGCCTTATCTTTCCCATGGACATCCAATCCCTTTTCACGTCCATCCCCCATCAGGATGGTCTCAGGGCTCTCTGCTTCTTTCTGAAAAAAAAGACATGAACTATCTGCATCACCATTACCTTTCTTTGCCTCACTCTAAATGTCTTTTAATTCCTCTCACCTTCTTCAGGTCAAAGGGATGGTCATGTATATCCATATGAGACCCAGTTATTATGTCGCTTTGAGAAACATTCCTTGTTCCAGTCCTATTGTGGCCCCACCCACAACTCTTTCTCCAGTATATCGATGATATCCTTGGTGCTGCTTCCCTCTCTCATCTGGGATTGGAAACGTTTATCAATTTCACTTCCAATGTCCAACCCGCTCTCACCTTCACCTGGTCTGTCTCTGACTCCTCCCTTCCCTTCCTCGACATCTGTTTCTATTTCTAGGGATAGGCTGGCCAATAATATCCACTATAAACCCACTGACCCCCACAGTTTCCTTGACACCCTCCTTCCCGTCAGACTCCATTCCATCTCCATCGCATCGGTTCAGGTGATGCCAACATTGACAGGGGGCCTTTTCCGACCATCTCCCGCACTTCAGCCCTCACTCTGTCTCTTCCCTCCCACAACAGCAGTAAAGTCCCTTTCTCCTAATCTACCATCCCACCAGCCTCTATATCCAAAGGATCATTAGCCACCATTTTCACCACTCCCAAAGGAATGCCACCACCAGCCACATATTTCCCTCCCCTCCCCATCACCCTTCCACAAGGACTGTGTACAAGATGATGAGATGTATAGATTGAGTGTACAAGATGATGAGAGGCATAGATAGAGCAGATAGTCAGAGCCTTTTTCCCAGGGTGGAAATGACTATTATGAGGGGGCATAATTTTAAGGTGACTGGAGGATGTTATAGGGGAGATGTCAGAGGTAGGTTCTTCGCACAGAGAGTGGTGGGCATGTGGAATGCGCTGCCGGCAGTGGTAGTGAAGTCAGATACTTTTGAGACTTTTAAGTGATGCTTGGATAGGCACATGGAGGATAGTAAAATGTAAGGTATGCTGGGTAGATTGACCTTAGTAGGATAATAGGTTGGCACAACATCGTGGACCGAAGGGCCTGTACAGCGCTGTACTGTTATATGTTCCCTCCAGGACACACAGGTCCACTCCTCTTTCATTCCCAATACCTACCCCACACCTCCAAGGCACCTTCCCCTGCAACTGCAGAAGATGTAGCCCCTGCCTGTTTACTTCCTCCCTTCTCAGCATCCAAGGGCCCAAACATACTTTCCAAGTGAAGTAGCACTTTACCTGCACATCATACAATCTAGTCTACTGCATTCGCTGCTCACAATGTGGTCTCCTCTGCATTGGTGAAACAAAATGCAGACTGAGTGACCAATTTGCAGAACATCCTGTCCACATAAATGACCCTGAGCTTCCAGTTGCCTGCCACTTCAACACACGGCCTTATTCCTTGGCCAACATCTGTCCCAGGCTTGTTGTCATGCTTCAGTGAATCTCAGCTTAAGCTGGAAAAAAACAGCACCTCATTTTCAGCTTGGGAACTCTACAGCCCTCTGGACTCAAGTTCAACAGTTTTAGGGCTTGAGGCATCTTCTCCCATTTTCTTACCCCAATCCCCACACACCAAGCCTTGCTGTCACATGATCTCCTATTACACACTTCCCATTGTTAGCCACTAATAGTCCCTATTCACAGCCATTCATTCTCCTAAACGGACTATTATGCACTCCTTTGTCCAACTGTTCTCTCAGGAGTTGCTGGAAGCTCAACAGGTCTGGCAGCCTCTGTGAAGAAAAAGTGAGTAAACGTTTCGGGTCCGGTGACTCTTCCTGAAATGTTAACTCTTTTCTGAAGAAGGGTCTAGGCCCGAAACGTCAGCTTTCCTTGCTCCTCTGATGCTGCTTGGCCTGCTGCGTTCATCCAGCTCCACACCTCGTTAACTCTGATTTTTGTTTTTCCTTCACAGATGCTGCCAGGCCTGCTGAGCTTTTCCAGCAACTTCTGTTTTTGTTCCTGATTTACAGCATCCGCAGTTCTTTCCGTTTTTATTTTTCATTCTTCTCGCTCTTGGGGCTCTGTCTCCACCTATTGTTTACTCCTTAGCCCCTCCCCCACCCATCTTCTATATTAAAATGTTACTTTTTCCTAGTTCCCATCAGTTCTGAAGAAGGGTTGCTGGACTCCAAGCAGTTGCTCTAATTTCTCTCCACAGTGCTGGGAAAAGCTCAGCACTCCTGACGGTATCTCTGGAGAGATATCAGCTAATGTTTCGGAGATAATAGCAACTGCAGATGCTGGAGAATCTGGGATAACAAGGTGCTGGATGAACACAGCAGGCCAGGCAGCATCTTAGGAGCAGGAAAGCTATTTCTGATGAAGGGTCGAGGCCCGAAACGTCAGCTTTTGTGCTCCTAAGATGCTGCTTGGCCTGCTGTGTTCATCCAGCTTGTTATCTCAGCTAATGTTTTCGGGACCAGCGACCCTTCCTTTAAAAGTCTAACATTGCCTGGCATGGGGGTGGGGCGGGGGGAAGAAGGGTGATAAGTAAGGACATAGACCCTAGTGCTCATACCTACTGAAATAAGCATGGTTTAATCTTTGGAATAGTTTTGCCTGGTTGAATAGTATCTGCGCTCTACAGCAGGGACTGTATCGCTGTCGAATGTATCGTTTCCTCCACAGCTTGTGATTGGCCGCTTGTTGGTTACATTGTATCAAGCTCCATGTTGCAAGTTGCGGGAGCGGGCTTGAGGTTGTGAGTGATCAGTTCTCCGACCTCATCTGCACCATGGCTTCTCGCTTGCCTTTGCGAGTCTATTTCGACCTGTTGTCCCAGCCCTCCAGGGCCGTCCTGATCTTCCTCAAACGTACCGGAATCCCGCATGTGGAAAAACCCGTGGCCCTCCGGAAGGGTGAGCAAAAAGGAAATCGCTCGCATTCCTGCCAAACAGTGAATCTACTGCTGGGGCTGCGGTTAATTCAGTCCCTTCCCCTCCTTGATAATAAAATGTGAGGCTGGATGAACACAGCAGGCCAAGCAGCCTCTCAGGAGCACAAAAGCTGACATTTCGGGCCTAGACCCTTCATCAGAGAGGGAGATGGCGTGAGGGTTCTGGAATAAATAGGGAGAGAGGGGGAGGCGGACCGAAGATGGAGAGAAAAGAAGATAGGTGGAGAGGGTGTAGGTGGGGAGGTAGGGAGGGGATAGGTCAGTGCGGGGAGGACAGACAGGTCAAGGAGGTGGGATGAGGTTAGTAGGTGGGAGATGGAGGTGCGGCTTGGGGTGGGAGGAAGGGATAGGTGAGAGGAAGAACAGGTTAGGGAGGCAGAGACAGGTTGGACTGGTTTTGGGATGCAGTGGGTGGAGGGGAAGAGCTGGGCTGGTTGTGTGGTGCAGTGGGGGGAGGGGACGAACTGGGCTGGTTTTGGGATGCGGTGAGGGAAGGGGAGATTTTGAAGCTGGTGAAGTCCACATTGATACCATTGGGCTGCAGAGTTCCCAAGCGGAATATGAGTTGCTGTTCCTGCAACCTTCAGGTGTCATCATTGTGGCAGTGCAGGAGGCCCATGATGGACATGTCGTCTAAAGAATGGGAGGGGGAAGTGGAAATGGTTTGCGACTGGAAGGTGCAGTTGTTTATTGCGAACCGAGCGGAGGTGTTCTGCGAAGCGGTCCCCAAGCCTCCGCCTGGTTTCCCCAATGTAGAGGAAGCGACACCGGGTACAGTGGATGCAGTATACCACATTGGCAGATGTGCAGGTGAACCTCTGCTTAATGTGGAATGTCATCTTGGGGTCTGGGATGGGGGTGAGGGAGGAGGTATGGGGACAAGTGTAGCATTTCCTGCAGTTGCAGGGGAAGGTGCTGGGTGTGGTGGGGTTGGAGGGGAGTGTGGAGCGAACAAGGGAGTCACGGAGAGAGTGGTCTCTCCGGAAAGCAGAGAAGCGTGGGGATGGAAAAATGTCTTGGGTGGTGTGGTCGGATTGTAGATGGCGGAAGTGTCGGAGGATGATGCGTTGTATCCGGAGGTTGGTGGGGTGGTGTGTGAGAACGAGGGGGATCCTCTTTGGGTGGTTGTGGCGGGGGCGGGGTGTGAGGGATGTGTTGCAGGAAATGCGGGAGACGCGGTCAAGGGCGTTCTCGACCACTGTGGGAGGAAAGTTGCGGTCCTTGAAGAACTTGGACATCTGGGATGTGCGGGAGTGGAATGCCTCATCGTGGGAGCAGATGCGGCGGAGGCAGAGGAATTGGGAATAGGGGATGGAATTTTTGCAGGAGGGTTGGTGGGAGGAGGTGTATTCTAGGTAGCTGTGGGAGTTGGTGGGCTTGAAATGGACATCACTTACAAGCTGGTTGCCTGAGATGGAGCCTGAGAGGTCCAGGAAGGTGAGGGATGTGCTGGAGATGGCCCAGGTGAACTGAAGGTTGGGGCGGAAAGTGTTGGTGAAGTGGATGAACTGTTTGAGCTCCTCTGGGGAGCAAGAGGCGGCGCCGATAGTCATCAATGTAACGGAGGAAGAGGTGGGGTTTGGGGCCTGTGTAGGTGCGGAAGAGGGACTGTTCCACGTAACCTACAAAGAGGCAGGCATAGCTGGGGCCCATGCGGGTGCCCATGGCCACCCCCTTTGTCAGTAGGAAGTGGGAGAAATCGAAAGAGAAGTTGTTGAGGGTGAGGACGAGTTCGGCTAGGCGGATGAGGGTGTCGGTGGAGGGGGACTGGTCGGGCCTGCGGGACAGGAAGAAGCGGAGGGCCTTGAGGCCATCTGCATGCGGAATACAGGTGTATGGGGACTGGACGTCCATGGTGAAAATGAGGTGTTAGGGGCCAGGGAATTGGAAGTCCTGGAGGAGGTGGAGGGCGTGGGTGGTGTCATGGACATAGGTAGGGAGTTCCTGGACCAAAGGGGAGAAAATGGAGTCCAGATAGGTGGAGATGAGTTCGGTGGGGCAGGAGCAGGCTGAGACAATGGGTCGACCAGGGCAGGCAGGTTTGTGGATTTTGGGAAGGAGATAGAAACGGGCCGTGCGGGGTTGGGGAACAGTGAGGTTGGAGGCTGTGGGTGGGAGGTCCCCTGAGGTGATGAGGTCATGAATGGTGTTGGAGATGATGGTTTGGTTTTCGGGTGTGGGGTCATGATCGAGGGGGCGGTAGGAGGTGGTGTCGGAGAGTTGGCGTTTGGCCTCGGCGATGTAGAGGTCAGTGCGCCATACTACCACTGCGCCACCCTTGTCTGCGGGTTTGATGGTGAGGTTGGGGTTGGAGCGGAGGGCTGCCCGTTCTGTGGGGGAGGTTGGAGTGGGTGAGAGGGGTGGAGAGGTTGAGGCAGTTAGAGATGAAGAGGTCGAGGGAAGGTAGGAGGCCTGGGGGTGGTGTCCAGGAGGAGGACTTGTGTTGGAAGCGGTTGAAGGGGTCAGTGGAGGGAGGGTTAGGTGCCCGTTTGAAGAAGTTAGAGTGGAGGCAAAGGCGGCGGAAAAACTGTTCTATGTCCAACTGTGACTGGTATTCGTTGATGTGTGGTGGAGGGGGACAAAGTTGAGCCCCTTACTAAGGACTGACCGTTCGTCCTCAGTTAGTGGAAGGTCTGGGGGAATGGTGAAGATGCGGCAGGGTTCAGTATGGCTGTTTTCTCTGGGGTGGCTGGCTGTGGAGGGGGAACCATTTCCACTCCCCCTCCCCTCTCGCATTCTTTAGATGACATGTCCATCATGGGCCTCCTGCAGTGCCACAATGATGCCACCCGAAGGTTGCAGGAACAGCAACTCATATTCTGCTTGGGAACCCTGCAGCCCAATGGTATCAATGTGGACTTCACCAGCTTCAAAATCTCCCCTTCCCCCACCGCATCCCAAAACCAGCCCAGTTCGTTCCCTCCCCCTACTGCACCACACAACCAGCCCAGCTCTTCCCCTCCACCCACTGCATCCCAAAACCAGCCCAACCTGTCTCTGCCTCCCTAACCTGTTCTTCCTCTCACCCATCTCTTCCTCCCACCCCAAGCCGCACCTCCATCTCCTACCTACTAACCTCATCCCACCTCCTTGACCTGTCCGTCTTCCCTGGACTGACCTAACCCCTCCCTACCTCCCCACCTACACTCTCCTCTCCACCTATCTTCTTTTCTCTCCATCTTCGGTCCGCCTCCCCCTCTCTCCCTATTTATTCCAGAACCCTCACCCCATCCCCCTCTCTGATGAAGGGTCTAGGCCTGAAACGTCAGCTTTTGTGCTCCTGAGATGCTGCTTGGCCTGCTGTGTTCATCCAGCTTCACACTTTGTTATCTTGGATTCTCCAGCATCTGCAGTTCCCATTATCACCCTTCTCCTCCATCCTCAGTTTCCTCCCTCTTTTAACATTAGATGTGAGCTTCAGTATTTTTTTAAAATATCAAAACAATGTAAATAATGGCAGTTGGTGAATTTGCAAAGCCGAGTTCAGAGTCCAAGTTGAGTGATCCATGGTGCTGGGACTTTTAACCCAGAAGTGAGGGGGCAACAACCGGTGACGTGAGTTCAAACCCCATGGCAGGAGTTGGAGAGTTTCAGTTCGGCTTCTTAAATAAATGTAGGATTTAAATTATTAAAAAGCTAGCATCAATAACATACGGCTGTAAAAGGTCATCTGGTTCGCAGTGGAAGAAGTTTTGCTAATCTTACTCATTGAACGCCATTCAGTTGGACTACCTTCAACAAAAAAAACACAAAAACTCAGGCAGACCACCCCATATTGATCAATGTTGGATCCAAGAGATTTGCACCAAAACTTGATTTGATTTGATTTATTATCGTCACATGTACCTAGGTACAGTGAAAAGTTGCATGCAGTACAGGCAGATCATAATAAACAAAGATTATGGGGTGATTGAACAGAGGGAGGAATACAAAGTTACAGCTGTAAAGAAGATACACAAAAAGCAAAATCAACATGAGATTTGAAATTTGAGAGTCCCTTCAGAAGTCTGATAACAACAAGGAAAAAGAGAAAATGCTAGAAAAGCTAAAAGATCTAAAAATTGATAAATATCCTGGCCCCGATGGGCTACATCCTAGAGTTCTGAGGGAGGTGGCTGAGGAAATAGCAGAGGCTTTGGTTGTGATCTTTCAAAAGGCACTGGAGTCAGGGAAAGTCCCAGATGATTGGAAAATTGCTGTTGTAACCCCTTGTTTAAGAAAGGATCAAGGCAAAAGGTGGAAAATTATAGGCCGATTAGCCTAACCTCGGTAGTTGGTAAAATTCTAGAATCCATTGTCAAGGATGAGATTTCCAAATTCCTGGAAGTGCAGGGTCAGATTAGAACAAGTCAGCATGGTTTTAGTAAGGGGAGGTCGTGCCTGACAAACCTGGTAGAATTCTTTGAAGAGGTAACAAGTAGGTTAGACCAGAGAAACCCAGTAGATGTTATCTATCTAGACTTCCAAAAGGCCTTTGATACGGTGCCTCACGGGAGGCTGCTGAGCAAGGTGAGGACCCATGGTGTTCGAGGTGAGCTACTGGCTTGGATTTAGGATTGGCTGTCTGACAGAAGGCAGAGAGTTGGGATAAAAGGCTCTTTCTCAGAATGGCTACGGGTGACGAGTGGTATCCCGCAGGGTTCAGTGTTGGGGCTGCAGCTGTTCACCTTATACATTAATGATCTGGATGAAGGGACTGGGGGCATTCTGGCAAAGTTTGCCAACGATACGAAGATAGGTGGATCGGCAAGTAGTACTGAGGAGGTGGGGAAGCTGCAGAAAGATTTTGACAGTTTAGGAGAGTGGTCCAGGAAATGGCTGATGAAATTCAACATGAGCAAGTGTGAGGTTTTGCACTTTGGAAAAAAAGAATACAGGTATGGACTATTTTCTAAATGGTGAGAAAATTTATAAAGCAGAAGTACAAAGGGATCTGGGAGTGTTGGTCCAGGATTTTCTAAAGGTTAACTTGCAGGTAGAGTCCGTGATTAAGCAAGCGAATGTAATGTTGTCGTTTATCTCAAAAGGGTTGGAATATAAAAGCAGTGATGTGCTTTGAGACTTTATAAAGCTCTAGTTAGGCCCTATTTAGAATACTGTGTCCAATTTTGGGCCCCACACCTCAGGAAGGACATATTAGCCCTGGAGCATGTCCAGCAGGGATTCACATGGATGATCCCTGGAATGGTATATTTAACGTATGATGAACGGCTAAGGATCCCAGGATTGTATTCATTAGAGTTTAGAAGGTTGAGGGGAGATCTAATAGAAACTTACAAGATAATGTATGGCTTAGAAAGGGTGGACGCTGGGAAGTTGTTTCCGTTAGGTAGGGAGACTAGGAGCCGTGGGCACAGTCTTAAAATTAGAGGCGTAAATTTAAAACGGAAATGAGATGACATTTCTTCAGCCAGAGAGTGGTGGGCTTGTGGAATTCATTGCCACAGAGTGCACTGGAGGCTGGGACGTTAGACACCTTCAAGGCAGAGATCGACAAATTCTTGATCTCACAAGGAATCAAGGGCTACGGCGAGAGTGCAAGTCTTAAGGAAGAACCTATTCTTGAACTTGTTGGTACATATGGTTAAGCTTTTGTACCTTCTGCTTGACAGAAGAGTTTGGAAGAGATTATAAGTAGTTTGGGAGGGGGTCTTGGATGCGTTTCCAAGGCAGTGGAAAGTTTAGATGGATGGAAGGTCAGCTAGAGTGAGGGACTGCGTTGTGTTCACAACTTTTCGTAGTTTCTTACTTTCCTGGCACAGAGCAGTTGTCACACCAAGCCACAATGCATCAAGTTCAAATGCTTTCTATGGTGCATCCATAAAAGTTGGTGAGTCTCATGGACATGCCAAATTTCCTTAGAAAGAAGAGACGTTCACCATTTTGACCATCCTATCAGTGTGGGTGGTTCAAGGAACAGGTTGTTGGTGTCCATCTCTGCTAGGAACTTGATGCTGTCAACCATCTCTACTTCAGCTCCGTTGATGTAGATAGTTGCATGCCCTCCTCCCTGAAGTCAATGATCAGCTCTTTAATTTTGCTAACATTGAGGAAGAGATTATTATTATTTGATATTTAACCTGCAATGGTGGTGTTGAACATTTGTCCAACAACAACTTACACTATCATACAGAATCACGTCTTCCAGCCAAAACCCAAATTTCTCCTTTACCATCTTTGGCAAAATAGTCCACAGTTCGGCCTCAAGATTTATTCCAAACCATCGTGCCACTATTCGCTGATTGCCTGATGCATTTGGAAGTGGTTCTAGAAAAGTTAATGTTGAAGCTGCATTAAGCTTCGCCCAGTTTGACGATGTTGCCTAATCTTTGGGTGGAGCAATGGGCAGTCTAGCATGCAGTCCAAATGGAGACAGCGGAGTCATCTCTGATGAGAGAGCTACTGTGTGGTTTGGTGTGACTATGATGTCTTTACCTTTTTTTAAAAGAAACAGCTGGTGGGGTCTAGATGTCTGGTTTCAAGTCCCGTCTGTCATATCACATCAAAACAGGTTGACTAAATTACAATTAATTTAAAAAGGATTTCTGACAGCACTGTACCCTACCTACAAGCCATTAGTGGTTAGGACCTAAACATACAACGGCCCTCCATCAACTGGTGTGTCAGTATCGATCTATGTTGGTATCACTTGGAAAAAGCACTGAGGGCTATTCATGGCTGTGCTGTGCAGGCTTTTTGAACAAATTATGCAATTGGGCCTACTTCCCTATTCCTTTCTCCTTAACCTATTCAATTCTGTTTTGAAATCTAGTTTTGAATCTGCTACCTTTCAGCTGTGTTCCACGCCCCTTAGTCCCTACGTACTTGCTTTACTTTGGAAGAACATTCTGGATTGATACCACCATTATCTGAACCATTTAAAAGTTTGAAATCCTGTTAGCTACCCTTTTTCCTGATCCATGGAGGGATAAAATACACTTTACAAATATTAAAATATCTGGAGTCAGTTACCCTGAAATTTGCTGTAAACTGTAGAAAATGTAGCCAGAGTCAAGAAAAATGAGCCAGAGATGTGGATATAGAGGAGACAAAGTTCACCGCAGATCTACTAGCAAGTTCACAGTGATGATAAACTGCTTCCTGTGGCTTTGCTCCATCCAACCATGTTTCTTTATCGTATCATTGATTCCGAGTTAATCTTTATCTGTTTTATTTGAACAGGTGAACAGAGGAGCCCAGAGTTCACTAAGCTCAATCCAAATCAGAAAGTGCCAATTATTGTGGACAATGGGTTTGTTCTAACTGAGAGGTGAGGCTTTTATTTTCTTTAGTATAAATATTTGAATTCTCTTTCCTTTTCTTGAATAGTTTGTGTAAACATCCATTCTTTACAACATGAAGCACAATCCTCATTGAAAGGCTAGCAAGTTATTTAATGGAGTACTTTACAGTTCTGTCACATTATCCACCTTTGCACACTTTCCTGGGTCGTGCCTGATTACCCACAAAGCTTTGAGATAATCACTTGTTCGTAGCCTGGAATCTTCTACTACTTTAAAACTGCTATATAAATGCAAGTTGTTGTTCACATACTAGCAACCATTATAACAGTTGTGCTGTCAGATGCTTCTCAGACTTGATGCACGGTGCATTCTAATGGCTTTAAAAGTAGGTGATAAAACTTTTTCTTTTCCAACATATAAAAGCCTGACATGAGCAGGTGGATACAACAGACCTTCATCACAATCAGAAAATACAAAAGCATTGTATAACTTTGGTAAAGAACGTAGAGTTCCTTTCCCAAAATCCTCATTGTGATAGAAATAATAATCCCCCCTTTTAGAATTTGTTTCTTTCTTAGGTCTTCAGTCTGTTTCATGTACGTTACATCAGATGATAGATACTGGGGTAGCTCAAGGCTGTTCGACATTGAATGTGGTACCAAGACTCAAACTATAGCAAATGAATGCTGAAAGTTAGATATCAAAGCCAAAAAGTAGCAGAAATGAACTACAGGATTTACACATAACAGGCACTTGGTTTTAAATAGTTTGAAGGGGGAGACCTTTGCACCATTCTCATGATGAAGTAGCAGCAGAGAAAAAAAAAAGTCCTTGACACAAACATGCAGGTTACAAGAAAATGCAACTGATCAAAGCAGACAGAAATATAGTAAACAATTATTTTATTTTCTTGACCTAAGAATTTTGTTTGCAGCGTTGCTATTCTGAAATACCTGGCAACAAAGTATGACGTCCCTCAATTCTGGTACCCTCTAGACTCAATGAAAAGGGCAAAAGTGGATGAGTTCATGGCATGGCAGCACACTAACGTGAGATATCACACAACTAAGGTCTTCATCCTGGAGGTAGGGATTTAAAAAAAACTTTTCCCATCAATGTAATTTTAGCCTATAGTATGTGTCAGAGGGCAAACAACATGTGTTTTTAGGCTATGGTTTTACTTTCACCATGTGGACTGCAGCAATTCAAGAAAGCAACTTAGTACCACCTTAATAGGTGGCATCACTAAAAGGCAGACATAACTTCAGTCATATTTAACTCATTGCACCTTTTGAAGTATCCCACAATATTATTCCCATCAAAATAATTTGCACCAGCTTTTCATCAATCTGGTGCAAGGCTGAAGATGTAAGTGAGACACACCTTCACCTTTAAATTTTCTGTTGTCTTCCTTGACGTGTATTATTGACAAGCCCTCTTAATAATTAAGGATCTAATGGGGAGGAGGGGGGGTAATATTCATTAGATATATTGATTCAGTTCAAAACAAAGCAGAATCCTCTGAAAAAGGTAGTAAGAAACTAATTGTGTAATTTTGAAAGGGATTTATGCAAGTGCCTGCAGATCAGGAACTTAGTTCCATCTCTTCTATTGTCCATTCAAAGAACAGTACCATGTAGGGAAGGAACCAGCATGGGCAGTTTGGCTCCTTTTGTGTTGAAGGTTCAAATCATGTGACTGGGTAACTAGCAGAACATCACTGATTTACAATATCTTCATGCAGGGTTTGATTCCTCGGATGACAGGCCAGCCAACTGATGAGACAAAGCTGAACAAAGCTCTGGATAAATTAAATGGAACCTTGAACATTTTAGAATCAATGTTTCTGAAGGACCAGGCCTTCCTTTGTGGTGACGAGATTACATTAGCTGATCTATTGGCCGTCTGTGAATTAATGCAGGTGAGGTTCAAGTGCATGGTTCAAACTGGCCTCACCTAATTTGGATGACTTTGATATAAACCGTAGCAAAACATGCATGAGGAGAAACGGATAAAATGGTCCAAAGATGAAAAGTAAATTTCTACCTATCTTCCACTGTGCTAGCATTTTAAGTAGTGGAAGTACACTTTGTTAACTTGGCTCCTGTTAGCATTTTAAGAGACAGACTCCATCCATTGTGCCCATAATTTGTCATCACTAGGCAACTTGAACTACTGTGCTGCACATTGAAAATATTCTGGGTACATGAAAACGAAAACAAAAACTAAAATAATTAGAGATATCCAAGGTCTATTCCTCCATTTGTTCCTATGATAATCTGAACTTAGATTTGACCAGCCTGCAACATAACTTGCAGAAGTGACTGCAGCTGAAAGCATTAATTCCATTTTATTTACCGTTTAACCTTGCATTAAACAGAGGTCATCCACTTACAGCTGGATGTAAAAATGAAACCTCTGTTCTACTAGTAGCACTTAGTGCTGCTGTGTACTAGTTTTTAGATTCTTTCAATAACTACGTGCTATAAAAATTCAGCTTGTTGACTGGAAAGTATTAATATGGAGTAATAAAGTTAAGCTGGCCTAAACAGGAACAGCTCTTTGTAAATATAACTAAATCAAATCGATGATTTAGTTAGTGCTTCAAACACTTACAAAGTAATGCAGGTGGAAAAATAAATCATGTCTTGCTACTCTCATACTAAAATGACTGAAAATGTAACACTGAATAATTTAAGTCTTTTGTTTTGTTTTTATGAAATATTCAGCCACTTGGAACAAATCGTGACATACTGAAAGATCGTCCAAAATTGATCGCCTGGCGGAACAGAGTTCAGTCGGCACTAGGGAACACATTTGATGATGTGCATTCTTTCCTTTATCAACTGAGAGATAAAGCCAGGCTTTAAAAGCAACACCAGGTGGAACTTCAGAAAGACTGACTTAAGGGGACTAAAATTAACCTTTCACATCCCTTTAAAGCATCAACTGATTAAAAAAAACCATACTATTTCATAATTCCAGTAATATGAATAATCATACAATTTGATTAATTACAGCAAATCACTAAGTTCAGGAGTCAAATTATACCAAGGCTAAGCCATTCATTCAAAACTACCTTGCACAAGGAATGATGTTGGAAGCAATCTTAATTTCTTAGATATAATTGATTACTGTTGCAAAACAGTGCCTCAATATAGAAGATTTTAGTGTTTAAAATAGAGTCCTATGCAGTTTCCACCCCATGCACCAAGCAGTGCTAGGGTAGCAATTTCCAACTGGCATCACTAAGTGGATTATGCCACTTCACCATGGATTTAGAAGGGCCATGGTTTTGTCACCTCCAACAGGGCACCAGAAAGGTCTTTAGGAAGCACAAAAGAACTGCTTAATCATCATCTTTTCTGTTTAGCTGAGGCAAGTGCCCATGAAGCCTGAGTCAAATAGACAAAAATTCTAGTCTAGTGACAAATTTTCTTAATTCACATCCCATCAATGCACCATTGTGCTAGTCAATTAGTAACAACATAGAAACATGCATAGATCTGGTACTTATCTATCACAAAGGGTTAATTTCACAGCAACAAGCCTCAGAAAATGACAATATCATAACTCATGCTTCCTCACACTCCTTATTCTACCACAAATTGCTACTAAGTGGACAAGAGAACACTAGTCATTTTGGCTCTGTTCCATACAAACGTCACAGTGAATACCACAATTCATCACTGCAAGGAAGCACGCCACATGTTAAAGAGTGACCCAGGACTACCAGAGTCTAAAATTGCTGACATAATTCATACAGGATAAAATGCTGAATATGGTATTCTCAGTAACAACTTTTCAGTCGCTTCTGGCCAAAGGTCAAGAATTCCTTTGCTCTATCATAGACGTCTTTCAATTTTTTTGTTAAAATATTAAAAGCTGAACAACTTGTAATATGCCAGAATCTTGTTGCTATCATGACTGGCCAGCCTTATTAATCAGCAAGATTGAACCCAACTCAGGAGGTAAGAAGGACCAGCAGTGCCAAATAACAGTGATCAAGTACTCATCTTAAGTATTCTAATCGAGGTTTGTATTTTACAACTTTAAAACATGCTCTCATGGAGTCAATTAACTCCGATAAGGAAGATGTGAAATGGTTTATCACATGGCATTATTTGTTTCCTCTAGAATATAATTTAACCAAAGTACTTGCAGCAATTGATTTAACACCAGGAAATCAGTTTCTCTTAAATAATTTATAATAAAATGTATAATTCTTGTAAATCATTTATTGAATTTTGTACAATATATTTTGTCAGCTTTGATTTATAAAACATGTAAGCCATCTTCCCTAACTATACAGAGAATGAATGTCATCCGGAACAACAGATAAAATTAGCTGCTGAGACATTTGAAAGTTCACTGATACCTCAGTTCTCAAGATCAAACAGTTTTTATTGGGAGGGGTGGCAGGGTTAATGAATCACAGAAACAACAGCATAATAATAAATATTTAATGAACTTCTATTCTAAGCTCGTCCACAATACAATGTAAACTAAAGTCAAAGGGCTGGGAGTAGAGATGCCCATTTTGTTTAACTGTTGGATGCAACGACCACAAATGACAACAGCAGGAAGAGATAGGTAACCAAACATAAATGGAAAGGCCCTGAAGTGTACTCAATGCCTCTGCATTAAAAAGGCAGCCATTTGTACTGACTTGTCAGGTATCAAAAGTCACGATCATAAATTTCCACCCACCATTCCCTTCTTCACTGGATTGAACCTAGCACCATCACCTCTAAATTCTTTAATAAATTCAGATCTTCTTGGTGCTAGTCAGAGGTAGTCGGCAGCAAACTGTAATCCTTAACTACCAGGCTGGCTCACTGTCTTCCACAAAATGGCTATAAAATTCCTGTTGAGGACAATTGTTGCTGCTTTCAGGTTCTTCAGATCAGTCATGGAGTTTTAACTGGAAGGTCAATGACCAACTATGTATTTTACTTTGAAAAATTGTTTGCAGCAACAAATGAGGCCACACAATAGAAGCAGGGCTTCTACATAAATAATGTTTACAAAGCAGATACAAACAGCTCGAGAATTTTAATTTCCCCAGAACTTTTTACATACATTGCTTAATTAAATTCAAGCCTCTATCAATCTAGCAGATGAAAAATGCATAAACTAGTGTATATATAAAAAAAGCACAGCTTACAATTCAAACCCAAAGGGCTTCCTTAACTAAATCTGTAAATGCTCTCTAACTTCACTTGTTCTTCAGGCCTCAACCCAGGTTCAATTTATCAAAATGGCAAAGCAGCAAGGCAACATTTAATCTTACAACATATTGTACTGTTTGATCTCAGGTAAACTGTGTTCAGATTTTTGGGTCCAGTGGCTCAGTTTAGGTAGTGAATAATAAATTCAAAGGTTCAATGATGCATTAAATAGTGTCTTGGGATGTACAAATGCAAGTTTTATTAAAAAGAAAACACAAAAGTTGAACTGCTATTAAGTCCAATTCTAACCTTTTTTGCTTGGTTGAAGCTAATCCAAAAGAAAAATGCTCTCCCTCGATCAAGCAGTTACATGTTACAAATACGCTGATGTTTAAATGCAGTCTACACAACACACAACAAAATCATTGAAAAAAAATACTTATAACCACTGCAGACGGAATCTCAATGCCACATTATATCTTGGACACATTCCACAAACGTTTGTTTACTTTACAATCTGTGGTGAACTGCCATACTCTATGTTACACTCACATTGCTTGAGGCATGTGCAGTTCAAATCATTTCAATATGCTCCTGGTTGTTTGTCACCTTTTCAACACAGATGCACACAGGTTAGAATCAGCAGCCATCAGGGCTACAGTCCTCCTTTAAAATCCATCTAAATAGTTGTTAATTTTGATGCAAAAGGAAGGTGGTTCGCCAAAAATCATTACCATTCAACTTAAGGAGATACACTAAAGGATTCTGCATTTAGCATGGCAAAATTAACCATCACTACACTGATGTTTGTATCAGGAACAGAAATACAGAACTAATGCACAAATTAAATTACAGATGTTTACAGTACCCAAAAGGAACAAGAGAATCCAGAATACAAAGAAAAGCGACTGCAACAGAAAACCAATTAGGCTTATAGAAATTCATAAGGAAACTGTACAACTACACCTTCAAAGTCAAGCCAAATGAGCATGCAACTCGTGCATCAGCTTTTTAGGTGATGCAAGTGTTGCAACACGAAGTGCAGTTATCATCAAGACAAGTTAAAATTATTAGCAATAGATGATAAAAAAATGTTGGAGGGGGTGGAAAATCACTGTGCATGTTCCACAATGGAACAGTATTTCAGCTTTCAGCAAAAAGGCAAACATCACTAATGTTTGTATGATCACCTAAGATGAGCAAGCTCTGCTAAATACAAGTCTAGGAATAACTTCCAATGTAATTAATGAAAAGAAAGGTTTCAAAATATGAGCCATTTTGGCAGCAAAGCCGAGATTACACTATTTTATATCTGGTTTTCCTTTCTACATTACCTTAGTCAACATTTACCCATTCCATATACAGTTCTAATTCCTTGAAGACACCACACCGTACAAGTATATGGTTACGTGTGGCACATGTCTAGAAAGTTAGACAAGAACGATTTATACATAACTTCAAATGCCAGTCTACAGTTAGATGGGAAGCTATTTGCCAATTTATGATGCTGATGCAATCCAACAGCTCACCAATGGTTCACATGCACAGTTTTCCACAGTGAACCAGAGGCAGGAACCATCTTCCCAGCATAAAGACAGCAAGGCCAGTTGTAGTGATCCTTCTACTATCTGGTTAGGATCAATTAATTCAGGATAGACCAAGAAAGTGAACTTGGCATTCTTTTGATGTGCATGGTGAATCCACTAATCAACAAACAGGGATATCAACGGCTACAATTATGCAGAAATCTGAGGATGTATAAGGACAACCTTTCATTTCAATGTATTATTTACAGTTCATATGAAAATGTGAACTTAAAATGGTAGTTTTATAGTTTTTGATCCAAATGCCAAAAAAAAAACACTTGGGAAGAGAAATCTCTCCATTTTCTACATTATATTTAAAGTGTCTCTGCCTTTGCCATCAATGACAAAGGCCATCAGAAATACAACCGAGGGATCCAGCCCATGGTCAGTCGACAACATTCAAGTTAAATACAACTATTAACAGCAGCAGTAATTAAAGTGACCATTTACATTAAGTTTTCTTATGTCTCAATACCCAATTATTTTCCCCAGCTTTCAATTATTTTGGGAAATCTGAGGCAGTGCAATATTCAATAGCACATTTAGACCCCATTTCATTAATTTTCTTTGAAGATATTAATATGTTAAATTACAAACTTGACCAGCTGAAATTTACTGTATAAAGAAACATTAAGCTCTTTAAGCTCCTTACTAATTATAATTGTAAATATCATGGATTTGTTTTAAACCGTGCAACACCATTATAGCACATAAAAGGTGTTGTGGTTTAAACCAAAGAAAATTATCTGTATAATGGGACTACAAATGACTAACTGTATACTGTATGGTCTCCAGAGAAAATGGGATGAAAATCAGTTAAACGTTTATTCTGAAACAAAATTGCAGGAAAAATTCTAGACACATTGATTGAATTACAGTAATAAAAAGAAGCAAAGCACAAAAAATGACTAAAACAGGCCTGTGGCACCTGAGGCAAATCAAATATAACTGTTTCTTGGAGATGTCCACACAGCATGTAAAAGGTTAGGTTGCAACCACTCAAGTTTCCCTACTCTTGAGTAACCGGTTTGCTTAGTGAAGACAGTGTGGGTCGTTTGGTGTTTGGAGGATGGTCCTCTTCATGTGGCCTTTTCCTACCAGTTGATGACTGTAAAGAAAAAAATAACCTTTATTAATCAATACCATTTTACTCTTACTCCTTACTGTATCTTCCCAAATGTTTCAAGTAATTCATTGGTATTAACGCACTCTGGGATTCCCTGACATTGCTGAAAACCTTTATTAAGCTAAAGGACCAAGGCAGTGAAAAGAACACAAGTGTTGGGGCATGTGTGGATTCAATGTTTTTAACATCATATCAACCAAAAAACCTCAGTTTATGCATTTAAAAATAATATCTAAACTGGTGTGGCCACATTCATGAACAGGAAGTCAAAATAATATGCAATAAATAAAAACAGAAAGAACTGCAGATGCTGTAAATCAGAAACAAAAACAAATTGCTGGAAAAACTCAGCAGGTCTGGCAGCATCTGTAGAAAGAAATCAGTTAACATTTCGGGTTCAGTGACCTTTCCTCAGAACTGCCAAACCTGCTGAGTTTTTCCAGCAATTTGTTTTTGTAAAACAACATGCGCCTTAGTTTTGTTCCCATTTTCCATGCAACCAATTTATGCATTCATGTGGACAACCTCAAAATATAGTAGTCAAAGCGTGGACAAATAGAAAGCACTCAATGATTTCTGGCACATTTGGATTAATGACAAAATAGAGAGAGAATTTCTAATGCTAGTCTGTTCTTTTAATTTTCAGGCAGCACGAACTTATGTAGCACATAGATAGGACATGCTAAAAAACCTCAATAGGTTCTTCATACGAGCACACAAAATCAGAGAAATGGACCATTCAGCCCTTGGATCTGCTCAGTCGTTGAAGATCATGATGGCTGATCTGCTTGTGCTTCAAATTCCACATTTCCATTTACCACCAGTAACCTCAGATATGCGAAACAAAAAAAAATTGAAATTGTTGGAGAAAGGCAGCAGGTCTGGCAGCATCTACGAAGAGAAAGCAGAATTACCGCTTCAGGTCTAGTGACCCTTCTTCAGACCCATAGATATTTGTTAGGTAACAGTGTCAATCCACCTCCATGACAAGAGCCTGCCTCCACTTTTGGAGGCAGTGTCCAAACTCTCAAGCCTCAGGAAATAAATTCTCTTCTCTGTCTTAAAATGACAATCTCCAACTTAATAAATGTCCCATGGTTGTGGCCTGACTCCCAACATCCCTTCCACATCCACCTTATCAAGGCTATTCATGATCTTGAATACTTCAATCAAGCCTCACTTCACTCTAAGTACGATGGGAACAAGCCCAGCATGCCCAACCTATCACAATGGAGACAACCCGCTTATTCCAGGTATCAATCTAGTAAACACCCTCTGAATTTCTGTGTGCATTAGTTGCCTTTAAGATGGTTGTAGTGAGCTGCCTTGTTTCCAACCTTCAGAAGTTTACACTATGACTACATGTTGCTGTGTCTCTACTTATGAGCTTTAGGAGAAGGATCTTCTGTGGTACAAAGAAGAAAAAAAAAAGTACAACTGTTTGATTTAAAAACAGATTGCACATCAGTTAACAGTAAACTTAGCACCAGTGTGACATTCAGCAGTGTGCAGATTAGTGTATTTTTTTTTTTAAAAATCCATCCTTCTATGATAATCTGGAAAGCACACTTGAAAGCAAACTTTCAAAAGATAATTGAATATATGTACAAAAGGAGAGGAATAAAAAAAGTAGGACTTTAAAACAACAGCAAATTAAATGACCATCTTTTAAAAAACAATGGGTTGAACAGCCTCTTTTCAGGCTGTGAAATAGAAAGTATAAGGAAAGCAGACAAGTGATGAATATTTCAGCACAAAGTTAATGAGGCCCATCACCCATTTTAATACTTCACAAGTTCAGAAAGCAAAAAAGGGCCCTAAGAGAGGCAAGACACAGATTTAGATCTGCAACAGGAGCCCAAACGTGTACCATAAATTTAACCCAAAAGCTTGAGCTATAGAAGCACAGCAGAGATTAGAGGAGATCCCACGGCCCAGGCATGTTGCTTTATACGGAGTCCTTCAATACACTTAATGTGCACTGTACTTTACTGTTACAATAAAACATAGCTAACGAAACCAACTGTTAGCCCACAGCTGCAAAGTTTCAGAGAACTTTGGGAAACATCACAAATTCAATCAATATCCTACTTTCAGAATGGATCTCCATCTGCAATGTCTTGTCTGCTCCATTTCCCTGCTGGCTTACTGGGGAAAATGCAGCTGATTGACAGCATGCTCCATTCAGTTCACATTTGTGCTTACATTATTATATGGAATTTGGATGGTGGTAGTGCTGGACATTCAGGAGGTGTGGAAGGCAGAATCTCATTTTATATTTCTATCCATGTTTGTTTTTGGTTTTACACAAAATTATCAACCTTAAATGTGTCATCTGGTCTACAACTTGAACACTGTTGCATATACATGCTTTTTACAAGAGGTGGCCAAACGTGAACGCTGCACTTCAAATCTGGTCTGACGTGTGCATTGAAAAAAAAATTTCCATGGAAGACTATCTTTATTCCTACAGGCAAAATTCCACATGCAGCCTCTTATATTTCAAGCATCCACTGCATTAAGAATGAATAAAGTTGTGCTAACAGCAAAGGCTAGCATTGTTGAGAATAGAATTACAAACACAAGAACTGACTTTCCTTACCTGACCAGTTGTACTCAGGGGCAACGTTAATTCAGTCTGAGCATACATCAGTTGTTTTGCCTTTTTCTTCATATCTTCATCCTTGTTTGAAATAAAATTCAGCATGATAAAAATTAATAGCTGGTTCAATTTGATAGAAACTGTGTAGAACTCTATTACATAACCAACCAATCACAAGCTGGAGATGCCTTTGATGAAGGGAAATTAAAATTAACACAAGACTTAAAGAAGATGCATTAGCCAAGGAAGATCCTGAAGCCATTCTAACCATAACAGGGACCTGATCCAGACCAGCCAGCTGGGCCCCTACCCCAAATTCAAGCTGCTGTGATAACTTGCACGTTGTAACTTGAAACAATGGTTAGCATTGGTAGAGGTCCTAATATTCTTTTCATTATATGTCTCAGCAGAATCTCTCCTGCTGTCATTGACCACTTTATGTAGGTGGGAAGGTTTAACAGCATAGGAGGCAATCATTTACCTGCTTTCATGAAAGAGCTGAATTTTCTTTGCATTAGCCATAGTTAAAAGCCCAGATTTAAAGTAAGACTTTGACACTGGACACTGTTCTAACAGAATCTAATCAATAATTCAAAGCAGTTTAATTTTGTCACTGCTTTCCTTTCTATGCTTCTGTTGTGTAGAATCTAGTGTCACTTTTTTTAATATTCAATTTATCAATCTGCTCCTCACCCAAATGCCAAAGATGTTGGCATGTATCCCAGAACACAGAGGGACGCCCAGTGGCAAGATAATATCCAAGGTTCTGACCAGTTTTTCAAAAGATTTTTTTTAATATGGTTGTCACACTGAGGCACTGGAGAATTAGCAATGCAAATAAATAAACTGGGTTAGGTACAGACCAGACAGCCTTTCATTGGTAGTGGGTAATCATTTTGAGGTGATGAAACAGGACAAAATTACTACAAGTTATCAATAATTAGGCTCATCCAGTCATTCGGATAAAAAGAGAAAAGAAAGATCTTGAAGGTAATATCAAGCATTTTCATAAAATGAAACACACAGAATCTTGTGTATGAAATTATTTTAAAAGTACTGCCATATCAGGCGGACAAAACATCAAGAGGTTGGGGAGACAGCTGTCAAGTGAAATTTATATTCAAAAGGTGTGGTTCAATGCACCTTAGAAGCAGAAGTGAGTTCAACTGCAAGGGCAAATTGATAAATTGATAAAAAATGTGATACTAGATTCTACACAACAGAAGCACAGAAAGGAAAGCAGTGACAAAATTAAACTGCTTTGAATTATTGATTAGACTCTGTTAGAACACAGTGTCCAGTGTCAAAGTCTTACTTTAAATCCGGGTTTTTAACTACGAATGCAGTAGTTGCAAAGAAAATTCAGCTCTTTCATGAAAGCAAGTAAATTAGAAAAGCAATTCGAAAATCATAAATATTGACTACAAATAAAACAATTCACCTAGCTATGTCTGGTACAAGACAAAAAAAGAGGTATAATTTTACAAGGGGAAAGGGTCAGCAATTTTCTGACTTAGCTGACACAATAATTGTTAGGATATGATCCACAAGAAACAAACAAAACAGACACAATCACGGGAATAGGATTTTAAAAATTGAAAAGGCAAATAAAGAATTTGGAAAAGCATATATATCTAGATAAATGATATTGCGGAAGAGCAAGTAAAAGCTTACGGATGATCTTGGAGAACTGGCAGAGCACAATATATCAAGTGACCTCGGGATATAAAATTCCAGAATTTGACTGAATAAAGTACAGCCAATTTAACTTGTCTGAAATGGCAAGGAAATTAAACAAATTTCTTTCCTAATATCTCCAATCCTTATTTGCAGAACATGCAATTAGTCTGTTCAGTTAATGTCTTGGTAACCCATTAAACACCCAAGCCTAGACAAGGAATAACAGTAGCATTAGTTCATATGACCGCTCAACCCTGATCCACCACTCAAGAATGTTGCTGATTTTCGACAATATTCCTTTCTGGCATTATCCGTGTACGCCCAATTTTCTTACATTTTTAAATTCTATCAATCTGTCTTAAATATACTTATTAACCAAACATCTGAACTTTTTAGGATTGACAGTTTTAAAGAATCATAACACTGAGGAAATTTCTCATTTCAATCTGAATGGCCAGACCCTTATTCTGAGACTATGACCCCTAAATCTAAACTCTGGTGAGTGGAAACACCACATCCTAGCATTTACTTAGCAATTACAATAAGTAGAAGTGTTTTGTTTTTAAAATGGCGTTATGGATTCACCTTGAAATGTCAGCATACCCATAATGTAAACTGGCACAACAATGCAGTCTGGCATGTTTAAATATCTGGTGCGTGACTTGAAGCCACTGTAATTTGTAGGAGAGAGTGCTATTGATGAGGTTGGTTGGCTCCCAGAGATGGTTTGTTGTTCCGCAGAGGTTTCATTACCATGCTAGATAACATTATGGTAACGCAACATCCGTGGAACAACATACCAGCTCAGCGAGCCAACCAACGTCAACACGCACAACCTGAGCTAGAAATCTACTCCAAAACCTTAGAATACTATTGAGTCATGAAAGATTTGCATAGCCAGTTGAACTTCCTTCAATATGACCAGTGTTGTGTTCATGAATACCAGAAATTCACATAAGTTCTAGTAAATTCTGTTGCACCAGAAGTAAAATTTCCAAGAATAGATCATTAAGAGAGAGAGAGAGAGAGAGAGAGAGAGAGAGAGAGAGAGAGAGAGAGAGAGAGAGAGAGGAGATTGACTCCTCCAGAATTTGGAACTTCAACAAAGCTGATAAAATTGATAATGTCCTAAGGAAAGAAACATGGTCAGTGTTTTGTGTTAACCTTAGTTAGTCAGACAGAAAATTTGAGGATGATGAGTAATTTGATTAAACTATTAACATGTGGTGATCCCAGGCATAGTAGGGTTTGTGTTTCAGTGCACCTTCCAAAGTGGGTTGTGGCAATCGTAGCAACCAGCTTTAAGCAATATTCCAAAACAACAGCCAGTGTCAACACTTCAATACTTTTAAAAGCCATCTCTACCTGCATCCACGAGTGATTAAGAGCATCCTTTGTTGTGAATCTTTTATTCGGGTCCACATTAAGCAGCTGCTTCACCAAGTCCTTTGCTAAGCAGAAATAAAGGTGAAACGTTATTATGTGCAGAAGAAAGTCAAACAGGATAACAATCAATTGCTCATGCTCAAAAGATTTTTTTTAACAATTCTCAGCTTCCAACCATGAGTTCATCTATAAAGGAATATAGCTTTAGTTTAGGTAGAAATGAGCATTAAATTTCTGCTGTCTTTCATTCAAACCTTGCTGCTACAAAATTACTATTTATGCTTTCTTACATTTTTGTCTTTAAATAAACTGGTAATCCCTCTTTGTGACAATCATGTTGGCCGAATACTCCACACCAGTGTCTGTACCGAATTGAATGTCCAACACAATTCCAGTGTTCACAAATGGCAATAACAAAAAAGGTGGCTCCGGGCTTGAGGGGTAGGGTAACTTACAGTTTTAATACTTTGAACACTGATCATGTTTCACTCAATGCTTTACCTTAATTGCAAATTGTGAAGTTAGCCTCACGCTTACCTGCTTCAGAGACGTTTGCCCAGCACTGTGGGATGAACTTGTAATGTCCTTTTATGATTTGATCCCTCAGATTCATGTCCTTTATTTGATCACTAAATGGCGGGTATCCACCCAAGCTGAAAAACAGAATGCTTCCGTCAAACAGTTCTAGTATTCTATAGTATTCCAGTATTCTATACTATTCTCCATTCTAGTAACTATAGAGGGACCTAGTTACTCACTTTGCCAATCACTCACCAGATATTCTTCCAAAATAATACTTTGTACAAGACATTGATGTCAAGCTCCTCTTGTTGGACTGAGTTATGTAATAAGACAAAAAAATTCATCCCATGAAACATTACGTTATCTTCAAGTACTCCAGTCTTCGTGTACCTGGAATAATGCTGCCTCAAGTGCAAGACCAAAATTTTATGAAATCTTTAGTATCCACCCATTTCCATAATTCACTGGGAAGGAGGGGGTCATGCCCTCCTTGCTGGCTGACCAAGTAGTACTTGCATTTTAAACAGAAGTCAAAACAAAATATACAGCTTACGTTCACTCTACATTAGAACAGTACAGCGCAGAACAGGCCCTTCGGCCCTCGATGAACATTTAGTAAAACAAATCTGTTCAGAAGAAGAATCAATAAAGATCAGCCGAGTCCTTTTAAAAGCTTAGTAAATCAATGAGAAGTTCAAGAGACTGAGGAAGGGTCACCGGACCCAAGAGGTTAACTCTGTTTTCTCCTTCACAGATGCTGCCAGACCTGCTGAGCTTTTCCAGCAACTTTGTTTTTGTTTGTTAAGTTTAAGAGAGTTATCATTACATGAATTTTAAAGAGATTAACTCCACATAAAATGACACTTTCCCGCTAATAGTTCTCATATAGGAAGCATCACCGCTTTGAACTTCTGTACAGTACAAACAATGCAAAAGAATGTCTAAACATGAATGTACAGTTAAGAATGCACAGAAAAAAGACCTACTTGTTCATTCAGCCTGTCTCTTCCAGTTCATGCATCGCAATACACAGAACTCTCAATGTCAACTTCTGATTTGCACAGTTCAAAACTACAAACTTGTTGCTAGTCTTTTAATGGCTTTTTTTTTTAAAAAGATAAGTTAAAAAAATACATTTCCTAAGACTACAGTATTATTGTTAGATGCTGTACCTTCCTATGTTAAGAAGCAATAACTTCAATTCGCCTAAGAAAAGAATTGATCCATACAAAAGCAAAGTGCTGGAGAAAGTCAGCAGGTCTGGCAGCATCGGTAGTGAGAAAAACAGAGTGCACACTCACTTTTCAAAGAAAGCCCTGCGTTACACAAAGGTTTATAAACTAACAAAGCGGTTCTGAGGAAGGGTCACCAGACCTGAAACATCAACTATATATTTTCCTTCACAGATGCTGCCAGATCTGGTGAGCTTTTCCAGTAACTTTGTTTTTGTTGTGATGATTATAAATGATCAGTTCACTTCAAGCCTAAAGTGAAAATTGTAATTAACTGTGCTTCAATTTACTAGATCACTGTTCAACTAGAAGTTTCCATCCAAAAGCCAACACTTCAGTTGAAATTCATACAAAGCAAGTGACTTACCATATGAAAAGTATAACTCCTAGGCTCCAGCAATCCACTGCTTTGGAGTACCCACCTGCTCCAGCACCCAGTAACACCTCTGGAGCTAGATAGGTGGGTGTTCCACATAATGTTTTCATCAGGGATGTTTCTCCCAAAATCTTTGAAAGACCGAAATCAGTAATCTTGAAAAGAATAAAAATAGTGTTCTACAATATTAAATGCAACTTTTTAAAGAGACAAAGTGCCTCAAAATCATTTTTATATATTGAAGGATTTCAGTTAAGCACAGCCATGTTCCCCGATGAATGAAGGAAAACAGAACAATTATTAAATATGGCTTGCATGAAGCTATAAAAAGACTTAACAGTAGTTTGCACAATTTACACAGCATTTAACATGGTTCAATATGCTTTGCCACAACACCTGCAAGCAAAGAAGAGTAAAGGAGCAAAACAAACTTAAAGGATCGGTTTTTTGGGATAACTCCAAATCCATAGTTTAAATTAGTTTGCTAAACCACCCACATGAAAAGTGAAATTAATACAGATGATTAATTAGAATAACTTATTTATTTAACCTATTTTTGTACTCGTCTTGTGCAGAGATGTTATTATTACACACCCCTGGAGAAAGTGGGACTGGAACCAAGGCCTCCCAGTCTGGGATAGGGGCACTAACACTGACATCATATGCTCTTGGGTACTACACTAAAAATACATCAGATGAGAGTTTGGTCAGATTAACCTGTTTGATTAGCAATTTCTCGGCTATTAGTACACCAAGGTGTAACAACAACAGTAACATACACTGCAATAGTGGGGGCTCAGTTCAGATCCCACCAAGACAGCTAGGAGTTCAAATAAAATTAATAAGTCTGGAAAATAAAACTAGCCCTGAAGTGACAATGATGAAACAATCATTGATCTTCGTAAAACCCTAGTGTTCTTCAGAGAAAGAAATTTGCAGCCTTTATCTAATGTGGCACACACATGCATTCAGACAGATAATAATGTGGCTGACTCTTACTCATCCTCTGAAACGTCCTCAAAGTGGCTAGAAAAACAAGTCACTCAGCTCTAGGGCAAATAGAGGTGGGCAACAAATGCTGACCTTGCCTACATCATTCACATTCCATGGAAATGAAACAAAACTGACTTGATTTTTCCCCCCTCCCCAAACACCCTGGAGTCTAATGACAAATTTTAAAGAGATGCTGCTCCTGAACCAGATAGCAGACAAGGATTTGGACTGTAAGGTATGTTTTAAAAAGGATACAGAATTTTAAGGAAGAGATTCCAGGACTTGACCTCAACAGCTGCTGTGATAGGAAAATGTAGACCGAGAAATTTGGTCTGGTCTGAGTTAGGATCATTATATTCCCCATGAGGATTTGCTGTGGTCACCAGTGTTGTGGTATTTAAAATGTGGTACAAAAGATCCACAACGAGGAGAAGATTTAAAAATTAAGAGCCAGAAAGGAAGTTAGCAGCAAAAATTGCCATATTGTCAAGCAACAGTTGATTTCAACTAAATTATCAGACTGAGAACATAAAGAAAATGAAGATGGAAATTTTTGACAGACAGAATTTTTGGAATATTGGCTAATATCAAGGGTACAGACTTTAATAAGGGAAAGTCATTTAAATACCAGGATATAGAAACAGTCATAATCAGATTAAGTGCAGCTACAGTGTGTTACTACATAGAATTTCATGCAGGAATGAGACTACAATTTGGTAAAACAGCCCACACACCATGAAGATAATACACAACACTGGCAGACGTTCAATGCATTATTTTATTGCCAATCCAAACATCATTGGTGCTCTCCCAACACTATCTGGGTTTTACCAGCAGATGGCATTAAACTGCATCGCAATCTGTACCTTAATGAGGCAGTTCTCTTCATTGTTCGCAAGCAATACATTCTCTGGTTTGAGATCTCGGTGGGTGATGTTATTGTCATGAAGGTACTGTAAGTAGATAGAAAATTTAATGTCCTCCGATTCTTTAGATTTTAAACTAAGTTATATTTTGTTATACTATATTGTTATCGCATGATTTAGGATCTTTGTGCATACATAGATATCCAGACTTCCAGTTTCATCACTGTTTCAAACTAACAATTGAGGGTAGAGCAGTGACAAGAAAAATGGAGCTTCATCAACAGAGTTTAAATATCTTGTTTCAAGCTTCCTAGAACACGAGAAGCAATAACATTCACTTATTCCCCCCTCTCCAACTCTACACGTTTCCCCTCTCCCTAATTTTTTGCTCTGTGGCCACAAAAGCAGCAAACCCTTCCTGATGTGCAACCTTTGACAGTGTCATCCAATGTTAAAATATTCTCAAGTGAGGAATAACAACAGCAAAGCCACATTTTATTGCCCTTTTCCTGTTGGCCTCCAATTAGGCTGTGGGCCAATTCTCAAATAGTAGTTATTCTTTCTTAAACTGCAGTGTTTGCCAGCTCATACCAGAGGTAGTTAAAAAGGTCCACCACATAATTGTAATAGAAACAGAAAATACTCAGGTCAGGCAGCATCTGGGGAGAAAAAGATGATTTAACATTCCGGGTCAACGACTTTACACCAGAACCGAAGAAAAAAGGTTAGAAATGTAATAACCTCTAAGTAAGTGAAAGGAGGAATGGTAGATAAAGAGGAATAAAAACGTTCTGTGCAAAAGCAGAAATCCATAGATATTAAACAAGGGAGTTGGTGGTACAAGGGCACAATAAATGGTCAACATACAAGAAACAAATGGTCTAAAGGTGACTGAAGCCAGAACGATGAACAGCTGCCATCCAGAGGGAGAGGGAGAGGGACAGGGGGAGAGCGAGCGCGCGAGAGAGCGAGCGCGCGAGAGAGCGAGAGAACACAGAATAAAACAAACCCGTAAAGCAAAAAAAAACAGTATCAGTGCAGAGATTGTTGAAAGCAACACTGAATCCAGAAGGCTGTAAAGCAGTGAGCCAAAAGCGGAGGTGTTATTTGAGTTTGTGCTGAATTTTAGTGAAAAGCTGAAGGAGGGCAGAGAGGTCAGTGCAGGAACAAGGTGAGAAATTAAAGAGACAGGAAGCCTTAAGCTTGGGAGGAGCAGCCTTGCACACTGGAATAGAAAAGTACCACAAAAGCAGTGACCCAATCAGCTAAAGTTTCCCTAATGTTCTATGAACAGTAATATAGTAAACTGAAAGTACAACACTGTTACGTATCAGAATGTTTGCAGCCTGGGATGACGGACAAAAGTAAAATAAAGCAGGTGCTGTTTACATGGAAAGGCGTCTTGGGAAAAGGAACAGATAATGTATTATATGGCATCATGCTGGAGGTGGCAAAAGCAGAGGATGATCAATTGAAAATAATGGCTAGCTGTGTGGAAGTTAAGGACTAGTAAACCCTATGATGGGCTGGCAGGAAGGAGAATGGCGACAAGTATAGAAAAAGGAGAGGGAAATCCTTAGCTGAGGAAAAGGGAAGAAATATCAGAAATGCTAGAATGAAAGACTGCACCATTGGAACAAGGGAAAAAATTTGAGCGAATAGAATGAAGTTTTACAGGAAAGAGGACATGAGATAGCTGCGCAAGTCTACAGCCTAGGCTCAGAAACAGAGAAGACAAGAGGGAGATCAAATAAAAGCAGAGATGGATAACATTAAAACGGGAGAGAAATGTGAAAATTGGAAGCAAATCTGATGAAATTTTCAAGCTCAGGACAATAACATAAAATTGGACTGATACAGTCAACAATACACTGTAAACAAATTTAAAAAAAGGCAAGAAAGGGGCTTCAAAGGGACAGGGTGAAGGAAAATTTAACAGTTCTTGCAGTTTTACTTTTCCCACATGGTAAATTATCTGTCAAAATGAATTTTATAGGTTACAGCAAAGATTGACCATCTTTCAAGTAGTAATAAATGAACTATTTTAAGTAGGTGCTCAGAGCATGTAGAAAGAGAGAAAACACTAACTAATAAATAAAAGGGTTGGAACTGTTTGGGCTTTTGCTGAGGATGCTATAATATTCTAGAGATTTGTTTCATTTCCTTCTCCTAGGTTGCGGATGCAAGGGGGGAATGAATCAAGGGTTAAAATACGGGAGTTAAAATAGTCAAAGAATGGGATGGGGCACATAGTTCCAATGGCCCTTTTCTCACCCTAGATAGAATCGTAAATTACATGAAACTGTCAAACACAAAATCAAAACAATTGACAGTTTTTAAAAACAAAATCAGTAAACAAAATTCACAGTTCTAAAATACTAGATATTTAACCAGAGTTTTATCACCTTTTGAGACTTCTGGTCTTTTTTCCTAGGCCCCTCGGAACTTTTGGTAGCGTTTTGACAATGCAAAGTCGTGCTCCCACATGAAGTTCACCAGTGTGGCCATTCGTTAGGAGGCTGATGAGATGCGAATAAGTTTAAGCCTCAACAACCACATGTACAAACACATTGAAAATCAGATGTAATTAAGTCAAATTTCAGGTTTAATATAGGTTCCAGTAAAAATGTTAAAGTGCAGTTGCTGGAAGAGAGAGAGGACTACTTTTGAAGTTCTGGGAGACAGAGTAGCAGAAAAGTTTTACTGTGTCTTAGCTTGTAAATGCACTGTCTAGTGTAACACCGAACCATGTAATACTTGGTTCAAATTCCATTTAGTGCCGTTAGCTGAGGTTAGCAAAGGAACCAATATTATGTGTTACACTAGTCCTATTCTTGTGATATTCAATCCACAGCCTGATTTAATTTCTACCTGTTGGTATAATATGCTTATATTTCTTACTTCAGCTATCTCTGCTACAACTGCAAGCTTAGGAAATTCTATTCTCAGCATTAGATAAGTAAGTAAATGTGATATTCACCAACATGGGTTAATCTAAGGAAATCATTCTGAATGCAGCAGAGGCAATATTACATAGAGAGGACTTTGGTGATTAAAAGGAACAAACATCTCCCTAACCAATTAGGTAAAAGTACTGAAAAACAAATAAAAAGATCAGAAGGCAAATTCAATGACAAATCAAATTTAGAGTAGGTGGTGAGACAGAGATAGAGAAGGGGAGGCAGAGGAGATAGAGACAGAGACAGAGACAGAAACAGAGACAGAGACCTTCATTTTAAAATTTGACACTTTAAATTTCAGCAACTCAGAACCTTGATACGACTCTTTCCACACTAAATTTTCACTTTCTGGGCAAAAGAAGTGGTTTGCCAGTCATTGTCATTGTTAAATCAGTACTTGCAAGAACTACTAGAATTCTGCAGTGAACTGATGGAACATTTACCAACTCAACAATTTCATGAATATCAACAGAACGTTAAGGTGAATGATGCAAAGAATTGGCTAGCAACTTGTGACAATTCGGTTACCCCTTCTTTTCTGCAAGTTACTAGGCAATTTGCACATCATTCACATGCTTTCAACACCCCCCTCCACCCCGGTAAATTCTGGCATTAACCAGTAAAAGGCATTTTAAAATTAATATCTATCTCACCACTCTTAAAAAAATTATTTCTGCAGTTCATATTTCGAACACAAATAGGCATGCTTGTTTGTTTAAATTATGAGGCAAGAGAATTTGGAAAACAGTCATTTAAAATGATACTTCACAAGTCAGAAATACTGAGATTCGAGCTTAAAATTTAAGAGCAAGTTGAGCCAGTAATAACAGGATACTAAATCTGATGTGTTGCATGACAGGGAGGCCCTCCAATGGGTTTAAGAAGTGAAAAATGTTAGCAACATGAAGAAAAATATCCCTTCTTATCAGCGGAATAGGGAAAGAGAAAATGAATGAGAATGTTCATTTAAATATAGTGTTTCTCAAGACTATTATATTCATATTCATGCTGACGGGTTTCTCAAGATCGGTGGCTGAGACATACAAGTTTCCAGAAAGCTCACCTCACCTCACCCCAGGAGGAAAGTCACAGATGCATAATAAGCCTGCGCTCCATCATACAGCAAACAAGCTAAATTAGTAGCAAGGGACCGCCATCCATCTGGAGGAAGTCCCACTCTTTCAGGCTGCTGGTCAATTTAATGGTGGGGGTAGTAGGAATGGATTTGGAACAATCTGTTCAATCATGTTAATGACATATGTGGAAGGCTTAAGTGAGCTTTTTACATACTTTACTGTACCTCAGCTTTTTTTATTTACAATGAAAAGCAGCCGGGTGTTTTAGTATCCACCCATCCTTTGTATTGTGGGAATGAGCGCAAAGTGCTTGGCAATGCAGAGGTACTCATCCTATCATACACGCATCCTATCACATGCTTTGCATAGGGGCAGGCTAAATCTTTGCATGGTGGGAAGTATGGTAGTGGTGGTGCGGAAATGGAGTGTGCAAAAGAAAACTACAATAATTCGTACATTTCATCATTATGCAATGACTCTGATTAAAGAGTGAAGTGAGGAAAGGATCATGCAGTTCCATACTCCTTTGTTATTTTGAAAAGCACACTGACTATTAATATCGCTGATTGATAAGTGAATGAGCAGCTGGAATTCATGACAATATTCCAGCATGAATCAACACGTTCTGCAGAAGAAGTAATTTGTTAGAAAAGCAGGACAAGAGTAACAATTGGGATAACAAACAACTTTCTAAGCCAGAAGAATGTATGGATTGGCTGCTTTTGGCTCATCAGAATGGAAATGAGTTGTTTTGGTTGCTTACAAAATATAATAGAAATCAGAGCTACGTACTTGAACTGCAAGAAGCATCTGATAGAACAGCAGTTTGGTCGTTTGTTCCTTCAGTCCTTTTGAGCGGACTACTCGGTCAAAAAGCTCGCCACCTTCCATCCTTTTAAAACAAAAATATAAATTTCTCAAAAAGAATTTATTTAGCTTTACATGACAAGATAATTTGATTTTGATATGAATTCGAGATTATCTGTAGCATATAACAAAGGATACAAATGAGAAATTATTAAAATATGGTTGCACAGAATTGAATCAGGAATTGTAGTTATGGGATGTAATTATCATTGAGTATAAACAATCACACCGGGATCCTTTGGCAAGTTCAGAGTTATAACGCTTAATACATAAATTTTGCAGCAAGCAATCCAGTTTTAAGTGAAAAATGAAATTGATCAAAAGCTTAAAGCAGCAGCCATAAAAATGTACTGATCATACATCTAAATAATGTTTTAAGTTAATAGTCATCTCCATTCATAATGTGATTTAGTACACATTGATACTTTTCTATTAATAAGGCAGCCTGTTGCAAAATATAGCTAGCCCCTCAACACAACTTAAATTATTTTAATGCCTCTCATTAATTGCTTAGTTTCTAGAAGGTATTTGATAGCGTGCAACATCAAAGGTTATTGCAGAAAATAAAAGCTCATGCTGCAGGAGAATACATATAGCAAGCCAATATTCCATCTAAGCCTAACAGATAGCAGAGAGTAGGCACAAATGGGTCTTTGTCAGTTTGGCAAAATGTACATGTGGTGTATTACAGGGATTAGTGTTGAAACCTCAACTCTTTACAATTTATATCAATTAAAGGACCAAAGGTATGGTTGCTAAATTTGCTGAAAGAAAGGCATGAAAGTTTAGCTGTGAAGAGAGCCAACAGGTGCTACACAGGGATACAGATAATTTGAGTAGGCAAAGAACTGGCAAATGGAGTATAAAGTAAAAAAGTGAAATTGACTACTTACTTTCCAAGAAATTTTATATAATTTTATTATATAAACAGTGAGAGTCTGCAGAATTCTGAAAAACAGAGGGATCTGGATGCACTACTGCGAGGCATACAAAAAGGTACATATGCAGGAACAAGGTGCTCTCAGTTAAAGTTGGAGCTGCATTCCTGAAAATTTTCAGCTTTAAGTGAAATGACTTTTAGTGAACCATGCTCTCCCATAGCTATGTTAAAACTAATGTTAGGATCCGGAAGACAATGTTTACCTAGAGCAGCTAACGTCATAGTTGAAATATTGCACAATAAACGTGCAGCACAATGCATTCCTAGTTGAAATAACATGCAAAGCAAAACAAGGACAGTCTCAGTATAGAAAGCAGGCTTCATGCTTTTACAGAAGTTTTTAAGTAAATTTACATTCCTGTTTAAGTGAAGTTCCTCAACCATAGTACCTCTATTGGTAAAGTACTGCTAGATAGAGAATTATTTTAAACAAATAACTGACAGCAGTTCCTCTATTCATATTGATATTGATATAAACAGAGAAATTTTAAAAGCTAAGATTGAAAATAAAGTTTACTTCAGCACCCTAGCACAGAAACTTTTAAACAAACAAAATTTTGACTGTAGGACGCAAAAAGTGATGTCTGCTCTTGCAGCGCAAGCCAGGGTTGGGGAGAGGGTGGGGCAGGGGTAAATCATTCATGATGCTACACACAGTGAAAACAGATATGACCAAAAATTAAGGAATGTTAAAAGAGAATGGTACTTTAAATGACAGGACATTTAAAAAAGCATTAAAGTCAAAACAATTTTTAAAAAGGGAGAACTAAATCAAAGTCCCCCTCCACAGTAAGAAATGAGGCAAGTTATTAGGATGTTATACTTCATCACAAAGGAAATTCAATATAAAAGGAGGGAGATAATCGTTCAAATATACAAGGTACGAATGAGACCACATCTGGAAAGTTATGTACAATACTGGTCACCTTGTTTAAGGAAAGATGTAACCATACTGGTAGTAGTTCACAGAGGGTTTACCAGGCTGATAGCTTGAAAGAGAGAGGTGTTCTGATAAAGAAGGGTTGGACACGGCTTGCATTCACTAGAGTTCAAAAGGGTAAGTTGCGACTTCTTTGAAACACAAGATCGTGTTTTGACAGTGTAAAATGTGGAGAGGATGTTCCCTTTCATGTGAGGATTAAGAACTAGGAATCACTTTTTAAAAACTAGAAGCCTCAAATTTAACATGGATGAGACATTCTTTCTCTCTCAGAATGCTGAGTCATTAAACTCTCTTCCTGAAAAGGTGACCGCAGCTTGAAGAAGGTTCGGAGATAAGTGGGAATGAGAATTACAATCAGTCCAACTGTGATCTTACTGAAAGATGGAACAAGTTGAAAGGACAGAATTACCACTTCCGTCTTTTTTTTAAAAAAAGGATTTACCTGTGAAGGGGCAAACAAGATTGGAGGTAAACAGATTATCGTCAACAGTCTCAAAAGAAAAACAAAAATCATTCAAGCAGTGAAAGTGTTAGTGAAATACTCAATAGGTCCACTATAGCTTTCTCCCCCATACCTCCACTACTTTTTAAAGTTAATTTAATTTTGATCTCATTATCTCCTACAACACCAATGACAAAGAACAATTGAAGTTGCTTTGCATTTAGATACACAGAATTAATCAGTGCCTGAGTACTTTCTATTAGACATATTCTTAACATGCTTAATCAAGATGCCCATTTAATGATCTGTGATTTGCCTAAATTTATTCCACTTTCGAACAAGGGGATGTTAACTGCATTAAAATTATTTTATTTCAACCTATACTACAATAGAAAAAAAAAGGCAGAGTTGACTTCTTCAGTAATAAGGAAAAAAGGAAAATTTCCACAAAATTATATCAAAAAGGTGTAGCACTTACAAATCCAGTACAATGTAGAATGAGTCTTCAAAATCAAACACCTCCTCAATTTTGATTATGCAAGGCTTCAAGAAAAAAAAATTCAATTATTTATAAGTCAAAAATTAACATTTCAATGGAATAAAGTAAACAGTTTGACTTACATGGTCCAATTTCTTCAGAATCTCAACTTCTGTTGCAACATTTGAAGTGGAACACTTTGCAGCAGCATCCTGCAGAGGAACAGAATTCCATTAGAAACTTGGAGTAAAATAGTTCAACGCCAGTAAACTTGATTCACAAATGACAACTGAAATCAAGTTATATGAAAATGGTTAAAAATTTTAATGCATCATTGATCAAGACAGTTTGAAGCAGCAACGGTATGAATGAGGGGTAAGTCTTTTGGCCGCAAAACTAATTGTCAACTGTTGCATCACATGCAAATATTCTGGAATGGCAATTTATTTGGCAGCCTTTTGTATATGAGCACACTCCTCAGTAGGAGCAATTACCTTAGAGGCAGGATACACCTACAGAAAAATGGATGCACACCATCCCACTTAAAAGATTTGCTGCATTCAACAGCATGCAGAGTTTTAGGGGCAAGCTGGCAAACAAAAAAAGAGTGGCTGAACTGCTTTTAAAACTGACTTGTACAGCATGGAAACTGAAGAATTAACAGAATATTTGGTATATTAATTCACAAAAACATTCCAAACAAAATTTACAGCTGCCTACATACACTGTGTTAAAAACTACTTTACAGCAGCTCAAGATTTGAAGCAATTAACAGCTCTAGTGGAAAGCTCTGATCATTTCATTGTCAGACCCATCACGGTGACATATGCTGCTGACGTTTAATTCAATAAACAGCTTTATTCATTGCCATACAGAGACACTCACACCTGTTAAAAATGGAAAACATGCTTAGAAGAGAATAGTTACTTGAGTATGGATTCATTCCCTGTAGATTGTAAAGAGAAGCCTGTGGTTGATTAAATAAAAGGATTCTGATTTCACAATACATATTCTTCCATTTATTTTAATGCATAAAACTTTCCTCTCGTGTAAGTCAGAAAAGTTATAGACATCAACTTGCGTTAACCTAAAACCACGAGCCAGGAATCTAAAAGTTTTCTTTCCTGAAGCTTCTGATTTATGTTTCATAAATAATATCCCAAAAGACACCAACTGTTTCTTTGTAAATACTATCAAAACTAAACTGAGCCATGTGGTCATTCTACATGTGCAAGCCTACACATGAATGTCTACTATGCCCCCATTAAATGTATATCTCATCCCAGAAGCACAAAGGACAGCTATATCAACTAACTATTGCCTTGGATGATACCGATAAATTCAATACACTAAGAGGGAAACAAATCAGATATTTAGGTCTGTGCAGCATAATATAGCACATTGTTATTTGTTCAGATGCTGAACATTACTTGACGCCAGTGAGGTGCGCCCAATCTGGATTATTGCACTGCCTTTGTAAAAGGAGAAGAATACATGTCACATTGTAAAGGCAGAAGACATCTTGTAAATTATAATTTGTTCCCAAGTCTCATTTCCCATTTCTACGCACAAACATACAGTCTCAAAGGATGCCAAAAAAAATTTGCAGAATAGCAGGTGCTAAACTCTGTCATAAAAGACTCAAATCAAAAAGCAAAGCCAGTAAAGATTCACCAACATTTTTAAAATCCGTTAATGGGACGTGGGCATTGCTGACTGGGCCATTTACGCCTATCCTTTCTAGGCCTTGAGAAGGTGGTGGTTAGCTGCAATTTTTTTTGAACCGTTGCACACCATGGAGTGGGCACTGGGATTCCCACATATCTGCTACTCTTTACTGCTAGCTGGCAGTCATAATTTTGGAAGGTGTAGTCTAAGGAGCCTTAATGAATTTCTACAGCACATTTTGTAGATAGTACAAACTGCTGCTACTGTGCATCTGTGTTGCTGAAGCTGCACTCATCCAGATAAGTGGAAAATATTCCATTGCGCTCTTGACCTATGCCTTTTAGATGGTGGAAGGCTTTTGGAGATTCAGGAAATGAATTACTCACTGCAGGATTCCTAGTCTGACGTGGTCTTCAAGCAAGAGTTTTATATGGCTAGTGCAGGTTAGTTTCCTGTCAATGGTAACAAAGGATGTTGATAGTGCTGGATTCAGCAATGGTAATGACACATGGTGATGATGAGATGACAATTAGATTATCTCTTATTGGAGACAGTTAATGCCCAGCACTGGTGGGACCCAAATGTTACTAGCCACTTATCAGCCCAAACCTGATTATTGTCCAGGTCTTGCTACATTTGGACACAGGCTGCTTTATTAGCAGAGGAGTCACAAATGTTGCCAAACATTGTGCTGTCATCAACAAATATCACCACTTCTGTCCTTATGATTGAGGAAAGGTGACTGATAGCAGCATACTGCCCTGAAAAACTCTTGGAGCTGAGAGGACTGACATCCAACACTCACTGCCACATTCCTTCATTCCAGTTTTACTCCAACTAACAAAACTCTCTCCACAACCTCCTCACCCCTCCAAACCTAACTCCAATTCACTCCAGTTTTGTTAGGACTCCTTGATTCCATACTTGGTCCAATACAGCCTTGATGTTAAAGCAGTCAACTTTCACCTCAGCTCTGAATTCAGATCTTTTATCCACGTTTGAACCAAGGCTCAAATGATGTCAGGAACTGAATACCCAGTGAAGTCCAAAGCGAACGTCAATGGACAGGTTATTGCTGAGCAGGTGCTACTTGAAAGCACTGTTGACTACACCTTTCAACACTGTACTGATGATCGAGAGAAGATTGATGGGGCTGTAAACAGCTGGTTTGGATTTACCCTGATTTGCATGCAGGATATAACTGGACAATTTTCTACATTGTCAAATAAATGTTAGTATCGTAGCTGTTCCGGAACAGCTCAGACAGTGGTGCAGCAAGTTGTCGAGCACGTCTTCAGTATCATTGCTAGAATATTATCAGGGCCCATTGCCTTTGCAATCTAGTGCCTTCAGCCATTTCTTGATATTGCATGCAATTAATCAAATTGGCCAAAGAACTCTGAATGCTTGAAATCAGAAACAAAATCAGAAATTGATCAAAAAACTCAGGTCTGACAGCATCACGGGGAGAAAGTAGAGTTAACGTTTGAGGTCGAGTAAACCTTCTTAAGAATTGTTCAGATATTTTACCTACTCATCACATCTTGATGAATATTGCAGGAAATGATTCAGCTTTACATTTTGCACTTATGTGCAATGCTTCCTTACGGATAGGGATATTAATGGCATCTTGTCCTCTAGTGAGTTGTTCAACAGTCCACCACCATTCACGACTGTATGTGGTAGGACAACAGACTTTAAATTTGATCCGTAGGTTGTAGAGCTGCCTCGCTCAGTCCATCACTTGCAACTTATGCTATCTGCTGTGCTAGTCCAGACTTGTTGTTTCATCAGATGACACTTCATTTTTAAGATGTTCTTGGCACTGCTCCTGACATGCCATCCAGCACTTTTCACTGAAACGGGCTGAACCTCTGGCTTGACAGTAATGGTAGAGCTGGGAATTTTCCAGATAAAGTTGCAGATTGTATTGAAATACAATTGTGCCTCTGTTGATGGCGCACAGCACCACTTCCATGCCCAGTCAAGTTGTTAGACCTATTTGAAGTCTATTCATTTAGTAATGTGATATAACAAGAGAGAGGGGATCCTCAGTGTGAAGACAGGGCTTAATCTTCACGGGGACTGTGTAGTGGTCAGTCTGTCATAGACCGATGCATCCATGGCAGGCAGATTGGTGAGGATGAAATCGAATATCTTTTTCCCTTGTTTGCTCCATCAACATCTGCTTCAGACCCAATCCAGCAGCTATGTTTTTTAGGACACGATAAACTTAGTCAGTAGGGATGCTTCTGAACCATCCATGGTGATAAACATTGAAGTTCCTCACCCAGAGTACATCCTGCAGCCTTACCACCCTTGGTGTTTCTTCCAAGTGGTGTTCAACATGGATGACTACTCCATCAACCAAAGGGTGGTGGGGTAGTACGTGGTGACCAGGAGGGTTCCTTGACCAGGTCTGACCTGGAGGCCAGAGTCAATGCTGAAGACTCAAAGGGCAACTCCCTTCCGACTGTATAAACTGCATCATCACCTCTGCTGGGTTTACCCTGTTAGTGAGACAGGACATTGAGATGACAATATTGTTTCCTGGAACATTGTCTGTATGTATAATTGCGCAAGAACGACAGTCAGACAAACAACAACCTAACTAATCGGAGACATCTTTCTCAATTTTGGCATTAACCCCCAGACATTGAGGAGGAGGACTCTTCATGATCAACTAGGCTGAGTTTGGCATCATGCCTTAGTCAATATTAGGTGTTTCACCCAGTTTCATTCCTTTTCTTCAAGACATTTTATGCATACAACTGAAAGGTTCACTTGGCCATTTCAGAGGGCAGTAGATAGTCAAACATATTGCTGGAGATATGGAGTTACACTTGATAAAGGAAAACTGCTGTGCCACAAGTCATGAGCAAACCAGATGGGTGTTTACAACAATATTTCATTGTGTTCATTAGATTTTCAGTCCCAGCTTCTATTGAATTTAAATTCCATCTGCCAGGGTGGGTTTCAGACCCAGGTCCCCTAAACATTACCTGGCTCTCTGAGATTAACTTTTGATACAAGAAATTAACTTTTGAAAAAAGAATTCCCTATCTTGTTGAGAATTCCCAATCATGTTCTAGACAGAATATCTCCGTAACGCCAGTTCCCTTCCTACCCATTCAACCACAGACGCCAACCAGTCCCTAATGAACTACAAGATTTTGTATTCACAATGCCTGCTATAGACAAGCTTCTGATTTTAATCCTAAACTTGTTCATTGAGAGTTAGCATCAGTGCTACTATTACTATTTTCATGGCATGCTTTGAATCGTGTCTAGGTTTCTACTCAGTTTAATAACGTGTATAACAAGAAGGTTCCCTCAGTTTATTGATGCTAATCTCCTTTGGCTTCAAAACAAAAACACAGATTAAATTACACAGATACTGTGTAATTCAGTTGGTCATACTTACACTTCGCTCAGATACAAGTTGTGCAAATTTGGGTTTATGTACAATCTTCACAGCTACCTTCTTACAGTTTGACTTCTCAAATGCCAGTTTCACTTCTCCACAAACACCCCTGCAGCATTAAAAACATTGTAAAATTAGAGATTAATCCAAATTACATATTGAAAGATAACGCAAACTGCGCATAAAACTAAGCTACAGAAGGGACTTGGCTTCCTTACACCAAAGATTATACCTATTGACAATCTAACAATTTGCAGATGTCATGGTGGTGCTTCTTGTCTGCATGGTCGGGATGAAAAGTTGTAAAATGGGATAGCTGTCTACTTCAATATATAAAGAGCTAAACTGAAACAAGGAATTTCAGAGTTCATAAATGGCACCAAGAATTACTCGTAACAAAACCAATTCAAGAGGAATACATTGTCCATCCTTCATTTTAAATTGAGTGATTTCAGAGCAAAAATACTGTTTGCGAATTGCAGGTTGGAGCTTATTTACTTTTGATTTTGGTTTATGCCAAGTTAATTGATTCAGTCAATACATTTTTCTACTTCATACTAGATTAGACTTTCTCTTAAAATTACTTGAGGAATAGCACTGCAAAACTGGGACTGCATCCCTCATCACCATCCAGGTACCTTTACTGAAAGTGTGATCACGTACAGCTGAAATGTCCCTTCCACAAAGGTCCAATCCATGTGAATTTAGATCACATAGATGAATGACAATTTGAGAAAAGTGCAGAGGAATCCAAGAGCTCGCAAATCTTAGCATTGAAAAAGAAGATCAAACTGCTTATTATGAAATATCCAAACACTGCAGAAAATAGTGGAAAATACAATTGATCCTTCGAAAATGATCATCACAACTGGTCTCTTTTCCAGAGATAATAGGAACTGCAGATGCCAGAGAATCCGAGATAACAAAATGTAGAGCTGCATGAACACAGCAGGTCAAGCAGCATCTTAGGAGCACAAGAGCTGAAGTTTCAGGCCTAGATGCTTCGTCAGAAATAGGGGAGGGGGAGAGGGTTCTGAAATAAATAGGGAGAGGAGGATTGAAGATGGATAGAGGAGAGGATAAGTGGAGAGGAGACAGACAAGTTAAAGAGACAGGGATGGAGCCAGTAGAGGTGAGTGTACGTGGGGAGGTGGGGAGGGGATGGGAGGACGGACAGGTGAAGGGGACGGGATGAGGTTAGTAGGTAGGAAATAGGGGTGCGGCTTGAGTTGGGAGGAGTGGATAGGTGGGAGGAAGAACAGGTTAGGGAGGGGGGGACGAGCTAGCCTGGTTTTGGGATGCAGTAGCGAAAGGAGATTTTGAAGCTTGTGAAATCCACATTGACACCATTGGGCTGCAGGGTACCCAAGCAGAATATGAGTTGCTGTTCCTGCAACGTTCTGGTGGCATCATTGTTGCATTGCAGGAGGCCTGGAATGGAGGTGCAGTTGTTTATTGCAAACTGAGCATAGGTGTTCTGCAAAGCGGTCCCCAAGCCTCCGCTTGGTTTCCCCAACGTAGAGGCGGCAACAACGGGTACAGCAGATGCAGTATACAACACTGGCAGATGTGCAGGTGAACATCTGCTTGATGTGGTAAGTCTTCTTGTGGCCTGGGATGGGGTTGAGGGAGGAGGTATGGGGGCAGATGTAGCACTTCCTGCGGTTGCAGGGGAAGGTGCCGGGTGTGGTGGGATTGGAGGGGTGTGTGGAGTGGACAAGGGAGTCGTGGAGAGAGTGTGGTCCCTCCGGAAAGCAGGCAAGGGTGGGGAGGGAAAAATTTCTTTGGTGGCGGTGGCAGATGGCAGAAGTGTCGGAGGATGATGCATTGGATCCGGAGGTTGGTGGGGTGGTATGTGAGGACGAGAGGAATTCTCTTTTGGTGGTTATTGTTGGGACGGGCTATGAGGGATGAGTTGCGGGAAACACGGTTGAGGGCGTTCGCGACCACCGTGGGGTGGTGGGGGATTCTGCTCCTTGAAAAACAAGGACAATGACATCTGAGATGTATGGGAGTGGAATGCCTCATCCTGGGAGCAGATGTGGCAGAGACAAAGGAATTGGGAACAGGGGATGGCATTTTTGCAGGAAGGTGGATGGAAGGAGGTGTATTCTAGGTAGCTGTGGGAGTCGGTGGGCTTGAAATGGATATCGGTTTCTAGGTGATTGCCTAAGATGGCGACAGAGAGGTCCAGGAAGGTGAGGGAGGTGTTAGAGATATTGCAGGTTAACTTGAGGTTGGGGTGGAAGGTATTGAAGTGGATGAACTGTTCGAGCTCCTTGTGAGAGCACAAGGTGGCGCCAGTACAGTCATCAATGTAACAGAGGAATAGGTGGGGTTTAGGGCCAGTGTAGGTATGGAAGAAGGATTGCTCCACGTAACCTACAAAGAGGCAGGCGTAGCTTGGGCCCATGCAGGTACCCATGGCCACCCCCTTTGTCTGTAGGAAGTGGGAGGAATCAAAAGAGAAGTTGTTGAGGGTGAGGACGAGTTTGGCTAGGTAGGTGAGGGTGTCAGCCCTGCGGGACAGGAAGAAGCAGAGGGCCCTTAGGCCATCTGCATGGGGAATGCAGGTGTATAGGGACTGGACGTCCATAGTAAAAATGAGGTGATGGGGACCGGGGAAGTGGATGTTCTGGATGAGGTGGAGGGCATGGGTGGTGTCACGGGCATAGGTAGGGAGTTCCTGGACCAAGGGGGAGAAAATGGAGTCCAGATAGGTGGAGACAAGTTCGGTGGGGCAGGAGCAGGCGGAGACAATGGGTCGACCAGGGCAAGCAGGTTTGTGGCCTTTCCAGAGGGACCACTCTGTGACTTCCTTGTCCACTCCACACTCCCCTCCAACTCCACCACACCCGGCACTTTCCCTTGCAACCACAGGAAGTGCTATATCTGTCCCATGCCTCCTCCCTCGCCTCTATCCCAAGACGACTTTCTACATCAAGCAGATGTTCACCTGCACATCTGCCAATGTGGTATACTGCATTTGCTGCACCTGTTGTGGCCTCGTCAACATCAGGGAAACCAAGCGGAGGCTTGGGGGCCACTTTGCAGAACACCTACGCTCAGTTCGCAATAAACAACTGCACCACCCAGCTGCAAACCATTTCAACTGCCTCTCCCATTCCTTCGAAGACATGTCCATCCTGGGCATCCTGCACTGCCACAACGATACCACCCAAAGGTTGCAGGAACCCTGCAGCCCAATGATATCAATGTAGAATTCACAAGCTTCAAAACCTCCCCTCCCCCTACTACATCCCAAAACAAGCCCATCTCATCCCCGTCTCTCTAACCTGTTCTTCCTCTCACCTCTCCCTTCCTCCCGTTCCCCCCATTTCCTTCCTACTAACCTCATCCCCGCCCCCTTGACCTGTCCGTGCCTTCCGGGCTGACTTATCCCCTCCCTACCTCCCCACCTACACTCACCACTACTGGCTCCATCCCCCACCTTTTTAACTTGTCTGTCCTCTTCACTTATCCTCTCCTCTATCCATCTTAGATCCGCTTCCCCCTCTCTCTCTATTTATTTCAGAACCGTCTCCCCCTCCCCTATTTCTGAAGAAGGGTCTAGGCCCGAAACTTCAGCTTCTGTGCTCCTACAGTGCTGCTTGGCCTGCTGTGTTCATCCAGCTCTACACTTTGGTATCTTGGTCTCTTTTCCAGCTGGTTACTGTATGGTGTTTTTTTTCTAAACACTTATATAGCTGTTAGTAAGGCTATTACAACATCCTAAAGTCTGAAGGAAAAGGTAACTCATACTTACGAGCCAAGAGGTTTTGAAATGATGTATTTATCCCGGAACCCTTTTGGCAAGTTCAACTGGTCATCAGTTGTGAGGTCCGAAAAGACAAAAACTAGAAAGTAGCAACATAGAGTAAATTATCTGTATCTTTTAAAACACTGTTGTACAGAAACCCTTCATTTTTTAGCTAACTGACTTGTAACCAACTTAATTAAGAGCTGTCCCACATTCCAGCTTTGTTCAGTCTACAGTACAGCAATAAGACAGAGAATTCAACACGTGCCCAAAAGATAGATCTTGGAAAGACCATGTTGAATCACAGAGATTACAGTTGGTTTCCAATGATCTGGCAAAACACAGTTTTTTTTTGGGGGGGGTGTCAGATTATTGGTTACCTAGAAGTTAGAGTAGGTTTATAATTCCATCACTTTTCTTGGGCAATTAAGTTTGACTGAGACTCAGAAGTCTCCGACGTTTCCCACTTTGAAAGGACCTTTTACAGAGAATTCCACAAGTGTAGGAACTGCCATCATAAGTTTCAGTATCCTAAGCAGTTCCTATGGAGTCAGCCATGCTGAGGATTCAGGGTGGTGGCAAAGCACGACAAGAGTTGTGGAACTTCAAGAACTATCTATCCATCAAAATAGCTCAATCTAAGCTTTGATCTCTACTGTGGGATTTTTCCCCAGATTGTTAGGTGAAGGTACATATATTCTGAAAGTTCCACTCTGCAATTCTTGAACATCTGCATTCAAAAAAAAGCATAAGCACTAGTAGGGACATGTCTCTTAAGGAAGACATTGAAATCTTTTCAATCACGAAAGCACTAACTTGAATTCACGCATCCACTATTATGACTCAGCATGTTCCAAACTGTTTGACATCCAAACAAAATACTTTTGAGATAGTCACTTGCAAAGTAGACAAACACACCAGTTAATTCACATACAGATGAATGATCTCTTTTGAGGATGTTGGTTAAGGGACTAATGTAAAGCATAATGCTAAAAAACTTCCATGTTCTTTCTTTAAGAGATTCCCGGGAATATTTAAGTCCACAGGCCACAGAAGTGATTTTAGGAGTCACCAGAAGGCCTGCAAGCTAATTTTTGAAAGAGGTATTTTGAGTAATTTAATTGGGTCTACTTTTCAACTTTTTGATAGTTTCATTCAAAGCTGATAATCGACTTTAATTCTCATGTTTTAGCTTTTGGACCCACTTTCTGGCAAGTAAATTTGGTGCAAGTAATTTTTATGGTTTCTCAGTATCATTTCAGACCATCAGATGCACATGTGACAAGTTTGTTGATGTGACGAACCCCAAAAACTAAATTTGGAAAGGATTAAGCCCCAGAATGCTTAAATCAGGATATATTGATGTTTAAAATCAGCATCCAAATAGAATTATACAAAGATTAGCAACCCCTACATTTGACCAACCTGGTCTACAGGAGTAAATCAAAATTAGAGTTCTTTCAAGCTATGGGTGGAGAAAGTGACCCCAGACCATAAAATGCTTTTGAAGACAATAGCCATAAAGTAACATAAGAGTTCAAGCATAAACGTGTCAGTGATGGAAGATTTGAGGCAAATTTCTAAGTAAGCATTCAATCAGGTCCACTAAAGATGTGAACAAATTAGATCAAGTGTCAATATATTAAAAACACATTATTACCTTTGTGTAATTCATGATTAATTGCAATTTCTGCATTATTGCACAGTGGTAATCTTCGGTCTTTTCCAATTATCTGGCCATTCAGGAAGGTACCATTTGAACTGTGATCTTCAATAAACACTACAAACGTGCTTCCAGGACCCTTTTCCTAAAACAGACCAGGAAATAAACTTCAAAAAGGAATTCTATGCTTTCAATTTATTGAACTGGTTTGCTAAAATTGCTGCAAGTAGTACACTGACACCAAGTTTATACATGTTCTTTTGTATATGTGAGCTAAACTTACCGTAACTATGTGCTTCCACCCACTTAAAGTCAGTAAGTGACAAGTGCATTGGTTATTCTAGCTGATCCACAGCTAAGGTTTAAGGAATACAGATAGCACAGCAACAATCAAACCAAATGGGCAAAAAGTACTGCATTGCTTGATTTTTGAATTCTGTTTGGATTTTAAAAACACTCACTTCCAATTCACTACCTTGTAACACCATAAACTTTCAAATACAAATCACAAATAACATTCCCAATGATGTTAACTGAAACTGTTAAAAGTTCATCCTTTAAGAGAGACCTAAAAGGGGCATTCACCCAGGACACCAATCACTTTAAAGATTACAATTTCAGAATTTTAAACTGGACTGATATGGCTACACCAAACAGACTCATTTCATAAGCCATATGAAATGAGGCAAGCTGCATTTCAAGAAGTCTTAGTTTGGACTTCCACTGTATGACAAGATATTTCTCAAATGTCATGAAATATGGATAAGCAAATTAAAGTAGTAATTAAGAGAGCTAATTTTATAAATCTACACTGATGGCAATAAAAGAATTTCCAATACAACTAATAATTTAAGTAACACAAGTTTGTGACTTTTTTTTAAAAAAAGAAAGGAACTACTACCTTGGGCTTTAGGTGAGAAAATTGGCAGAAAATTAGCCCTGGGATGAGGTAGTCTCTGCTTCACTCTCAGCTTTCATAGTATTAGTTTTCCAAATAGCAATGGTTGCCAGCTTCTCCAGCTTGTAGGGCATCACAGCGATCACAATCAGGTTACTTATCGGTACGTGTGCTCAAACAAGCAAATATTTTAAACTGACAATCAAATCAATTTTGTCCTAAAATGAATCAATATTACGTTTCCCAGCTCTACATGCAGAATATGACTCAAAACAAAAGGTCATATGAACTGACATCCAGATTCTACTCAAACAAACTCAAAAGGAAACCTTCAATGTCTCATTATGCTCCTATCTACAGTGTTCTCATTGCTTACTCTGATAATTCTGCAATGTTTCTTGCTGTACGATTTGAAGTGCTCCTTCCTCTTCAACACTGGTTGATCGAAACAGTAGTGACACGATTTATCCCTCCCGAACCAGTACTCATTATTTAAGCAATCTGTGACAAAAAAAAAGACGTGGGTAGGTGGAAAAAAATTCATCTCTCAAATGTTCTGAAACCCCTTTCCACAATACGTACTTTCCTGGAGCCAACTAACACAAATCATCAAGATTCACGTAAATAAAAATCCTTTGTGTGAGAGACTATAGGATAAGTGTGCTCACAGAACCACACACTTAGACACACCCAATAAAAATCAGGAACAAAACAGAAATTGCTGGAGAAACGCTGGGAACATCTGTTGAGAACACAGAATTAGACTTTTGGGTCTAATGACCCTTCTTCAGAACCTTCAGTGTTTTCTCTCCACAGATGCTGCCAGACTTGCTGAGTTTTTCCAGCAATTTCTATTTTTGTTTCTGATTTCCAGCATCCATGATTCTTTGTTGTTTTTTTTTGCCAACTAAAAATCACATATGAACTGTCACCAGGTGAGATAAACTGGTCGGCCATGAGTTAATATTTCTCTACAAATATTCTTAAGTCGATATCAGGCCAAAGAGCTAGTGCTGAGATCATCTGATCTCAAGTTTCAAGCTGACAATGAAACAGCAGCTGTGACCAAGTATTTTTAAACGCACAAAATACAAACAGGAAACAAAGCACCAAAATATTTCACTTCAAAAGTATTACATACTTGCTCAAGTACACATGGCTTTTCTAAATCATCTTCAATAACTAAATAACTGACTCAAAAAAACCTTCATGTTTAACCAAATCAAAAAGGAGACAAGTTTAAAGAGAGCTATTTCAGGTGCCTCTCACTGTTCCAAAGTCGGCTGCTTCCTCAATTCCTAAAAAACAACATCAGGACATTTACTTGTGGACATAATTATTTGTTCTTTCCTTGCTCCCTCAACCTGACCAACAAGCAGAAACATGCAATTGAAACTTGGTCAAAAATTGACACTGCCTTATTGCCCTGTAGCATTTTGAAAAGAAAACAGAACTCAACAATAGGAAATGAATGTTGAAGGTCATGATCAGTGCTTTGAACCAGTTTATATCTAAAACAAGTTAATTTATTATCAAAAATATTTACACAATGTCAAAAACATTTACACGGCATTTCCAAAACTATTTATTGCTCCACGTTTCCATATCAACATTTTGATTCAACATAAAAATCGAGGAGCAATAGGCAATTCATGATCTTGTGTCTGCTCCGTCATTTTATACAATCATGGCTGATCTCATCATAGCAGGAAAGTGGAGTTGAGGCTGATTCCCCACAATTCTTCATACCTGTCTATCTCCTCTTTAAATTTACTCAATGTTCCAGCATCCACCATTCTGTGAAGTAGTGAATTCCATATGTTCATGACCCTTTGAGAGGAGTAATTTCACTTCGTCCATTTTAAATCTGCTACCCCTTATCCCAAAACCATGTTTTAGATAGCCACATGAGGAAACATCCTTTCTACAATTACTTTATCAATTCCCTTGAGCATCCTTTGTACCTCAATCAGACCAGCTGTCATCTCTAAACTCAAGAGAGGATAGATCTAAAGTGCTCAATCCCTTTTCATAAGATAAATCCCTCATCTGTGAAAATCAACCTAGTGAACCACCTCTGCAGTGCCTCCAATACAACTGCCTCCTCAAGCTAGGGGACCAAAATTGTGCATAACACTCCAGGGGCTGTCTCATCATGTTTTTTGTTCTGCCTATTCCTCCTTCCGTTATGCTTCATACTGTCTTTCCTTCCACAGCTCTATTCAAAATAATGGACAAAATTATAAATTACAAAAACTAACATTGCTACTTCAAGCTTCATTTTGCACTTGGAGGTTTATCCCATAGGATAAAAGGAACAACCGATTTATGGTAATACCTGAACAATGTTCCAAAATATTCATATTATTGCAGAAATTAGGGACTTGCAATGACTTTACCAGTTCCCTTCTTCCCTTTTCACTATTGAAAATTCAGAGCCAAGCATATGGCCCTTTCAGATGCTGACTGCTGAGCTGAACAAATACAGTTTGACATTTGTAATTTAAGACATCTAATTTTATTTTTCTCAACTCAGAACAAGTCGCTAGTTATCACTTTGATAAAGTTGCCATCGTGCCAACAGTAACACTGTCCACAGGTCTATGATATTTATAGCCACAACAAAATTCAATCCACAATTTATTCCACAGCTAACATTTCTTATCTAATCAAATTTCCTCCGTACCAACACAACCTCCTCCCCACGTCTTCATGCCATTTGCCCCTCGACCAATTTCAGTTTGTTACACTGTACAATGTGAAACCTCAAATTAAAATGGCTGAACGGAAATTGTGCCTATATACCTGTTTTGGGGTGCCAAATGGTAACTTAAATCACCAATATGGCTGAAAGAAAGTGCAGGGTGGTTAATGAGCTGGAAATGCAACACCCATCATACCGATCAAAGTTTGAACGCCCATACATTGGGCAGGTTACAAGCTTTTTGAATTTGAAATTCAACGGCCTGCTGACAATACTGACCCCTCCCACCCTTGCAAGAATGGCTACTCTTAGGCAAATCTTGAACAGGCAACATATTTGGCTTCAATTAACAAGAGAAGCTTTAAAAACAAATTTGTCTGAATGTAAACCCTTAGGATAGTACCATGTGACCTTCCACTGTAAGTGTACGTAGAAATTTTGTATATCGTTTTCATCACAAAGGAACCACTGCATCCTGCAGTTGTTTCTTTAATACTCGAAAGGTTTATTCTTAATAATTTAGTTAACATCAAAAATTAATAAAATATGAAGAACAGCCAAATAATAGAATCAGTATCAAGATCAGCTACAGTTTATGAGCAAGTACTGCAAAATTCAATTTGAACTTTCAGTTTAGAAACATCATTCTCATTTTATAAGGATTCATGGCAGTCTTCCTAACATGAGTGTTATTTGGCTGACTTTTACCCGTTATCTCTACACAAAAAGGTCGAATGAGAAAAAAATTGCAGGATACTCAGGTTCAAGTCTCACTTGTTTCAGAAGTATGTAAAAACAACATGTGAACAGGTTGATCAGATAATATCTAACTACCAGTCTGAACTTAGAAGCTTACCTAGGTACCTATTACCCAAAGAATTCTCCAGGTCTGCCGTTTTAAGCACTCAAATACGTAGTATAAATCAAACAGAAGCGATGCAGGCTGTTGCTATCCCTATAACGTGATATTTTTCAGAGTCAATTGCTATTCTTGGAGTTTCTTAGAATGAAACACAGTTCCACAAGTTTTGTTTTAAAACTACTCACCCAAGTTCCAAAATCCTTTCTCAAGCGCCCAGAGGCGTCCCCAAGGCTTAGGCAATTCCTCCACTTCTGGAATGGTAGCAAGATCCTGGGTAGGATTGGAATCCAGGATGACAGTGCCTGCTGAGGACAGGCTGCTCGATCCAGTGCCGCTGGTGGACGAGGCGGACTGGGACTGACTCTGGGACTGAGATTGGGATGTGCTGGTAACGCTCTCTTTCGACATGGTTAGCTTGGCACCAAACCAAGACGACTACAGCTCGACGAGGGAAGATGGGAATGAACCCCTCTCTGTAATTCTCGGCGACGTGGTAAACTAAAAGGTTTTAAACCCCACTTAAAAAAAACCACCAGTGGACATAAACTATGGAAGATTTTCGGTGAAGATAGTCATTGTTTATTGGGCAGAATTAAAAACGTTTGATGCTAAATCTCAACCCATTAGAACTCGGTGCTGAGTTTGCTCCCCATTTGCAAAACAAAAAAAAGAACTAATTGAATGGAATCAAACGTCAAGTGGGCACGTATAAAAGGTCCACCCGTGAGCAAAATGTGTAAATCCACATCAATTGCAGTAGATGAAAATAAGGGAAGGCTGACCAAGTTTCCAGAAACTGGCTTCCTCGAGGAAGCCAGGTCAGCCTCTGCTTAACCGCGTCAGGGCAACGTGGGCAATAAACGCTGCCGTTCCACAGTACCTAACACATAATAATCTTATTTCCTTTATAGATATAGAAAGAAATTTCACTTTAGAGCTATTTACATCCCTCCCACTCTCCCGCCCGAAACACTAACATGCCGCCACCGCGCCTTTGACTTTCACCTTTGACCTCCCTAACTGCTACCCATGGCGCGGGCAAAATATTTTTATCATTCTGCCAAATCTTTGCAGGTAGCTATAAGTCACCCCGACGCTTTAATTCTGAACCTTCCTTGAATTCGTAAAACCTCTCCTCATTTCCCGCCTCCCAAAAAAAGGTGGCTGCCGTCGCAAGGAATTCTGGGGGGGGGGGGGCGAGTGAGGAAGGGGAGGGCGGCGGTTGGGCTTTGGCCATTATATTTCAAAAAGATAACAACAGTTGTTTGGATTTGACTTCGTTCGAAGTCTTCGCTTCTGTGCTCGTTAAAAGGAAGTGGGAATAACTTTTAGAAAGGGAGAGTTTTGGGGGAAAGGGGGAGGTTGTTTTCGGTTGCCATGGCAACAAGGGAGCCCGCCTAACTCGCTGGCTCGCCTCAAGCCCCACCTCCGCGGCTCCCAATTGGTTGCGGGATCACGTGACGGTCAACAACCCGTGTCGCTACTGAATGCCTCAGATGCCAATCATTTCACGCAGGGGGCGGCTTTATTATTAAGGTAGGTTGAGGCGTCCTGGTGAAATTGCGACCCTCTCCCCCCTTTTTGGGGAATGAAGATGGAGAATCAGGAATGACAAACAATAACAGCAGCAACAATGTTCTTGTTATATGTTTGGAGGAAGAGTACGCTGTTTGACTTTCGGGAGTGACAGTCTTTTGGGTTCTGCCCTCAGGCTGAAAGCGATGGCGCTCACCGAGAAGTCGCTACCCAAGGAGGATACTGATGCTGAAGCCGCGACTGAGTCAGAGACCGAGACGGAGACGGAGACCGAGACGGAGAAGGGGGAGAAACTGGAAGGTCAGAAGGTTCGCGGAGCAGGCGTTTACCTACACCAACTCGGCGGTATCAGCAGCAAGCCCCCCAGCAGACCCCGCAACTCCTACAGCAGGGGCAGCGTCGACTCCAAAGTAGGTTCACGTATGTTTTTCTGCTTATCTCTGTGCGTGTCACGGCCTGTGCCAGCATTTATTGCCCGTCCCCCGAGTGGCCACGCGTATTTAAGAGCCAATCACGGGAGTACAGTCACAGATAAAATCCCCGCGTTTTACCAGATCACAGGGCTGTTCTGTCATTAGACAGGGGTGACTAGTGGCGGCTTCATCGGAGGGTCACCACGCCGCGGATGAGGGGAAGAGGTTGAGAAGGAGAGCCCTCCGTGGTAACCTCACGCTGTGGGGATTGCACTGCGTTGCAAACATGCTGTCCAGCTCGCTGAACCAAGTAAGTCTGACAGTTATGTTTGTGTATGGGAGATAATGGGAACTGCAGATGCTGGAGAATCCAAGATAACAAAGTGTGGAGCTGGATGAACACAGCAGGACAAGCAGCATCTCGGGAGCACAAAAGCTGACGTTTCGGGCCTAGACCCTTCATCAGAGAGGGGGATGGGGTGAGGGTTCTGGAATAAATCGGGAGAGAGGGGGAGGTGGACCTAAGATGGACAGAAAAGAAGATAGGTAGGGAGGGGATAGGTCAGTCCAGTCCTCCCTCACCCCTATCCCAGGCCCCAAGATGACTTTCCATATTAAGCAGAAGTTCACCTGCACATCTGCCAATGTGGTATACTATATCCATTGTACCCGGTGTGGCTACCTCTACATTGGGGACCGCTTTGCAGAACACCTCTGCTCGGTTCGCAATAAACAACTGTACCTCCTAGTCGCGAACCATTTCAACTCCCCCTCCCATTCTTTAGATGACATGTCCATCATGGGCCTCCTGCAATGCCACAAGGATGCCACCCGAAGGTTGCAAGAACAGCAACTCATATTCTGCTTGGGAACCCTGCAGCCCAATGGTACCAATGTGGACTTCACCAGCTTCAAAATCTCCCCTTCCCCCCCCCCCCCACTGCATCCCAAAACCAGCCCAGTTCGTCCCCTCTCCCCCCCCCCCCACCCCACCCCACCCCCCCCCCCCCCCCACTGCATCACACAACCAGCCCAGTCTGTCTCTGCCTCCCTAACTTGTTCTTCCTCTCACCCATCCCTTCCTCCCACCCCAAGCCGCACCTCCATTTCCTACCTGCGAACCTCATCCCACCTTCTTGACCTGTCTGTCTTCCCTGGACTGACCTATCCCCTCCCTATCTCTCCCCACCTATACTCTCCTGTCCACCTATCTTCTTTTCTGTCCATCTTCGGTCCGCCTCCCTCTCTCTCCCTATTTATTCCAGAACCCACTCCCCATCCCCCTCTCTGATGGGTCTAGGCCCGAAACATCAGCTTTTGTGCTCCTGAGATGATGCTTGGCCTGCTGTTTTCATCCAGCTTCACATTTTATTATCTTATGTTTGTGTATGGGCTGTGGGTGTGGCTGGCTATGTCAGCGTTTACTGTAGGTCTAGAGTCACAGGTTAACCAGGCCAGTTAGAGATAAAAGATTTCCCTTTTTGAAATACATCATTTTAACTAAATGGTTTTTTTAATAGCCTTCAACGGTTTGGCCAACACTTTGGTTCAAATTTCCCCCCTCTGCCGTAGTGGGAATTGATCCCTTGTCACCAGAAAGTTAACTTGGTGTTCGAGATTATTAATCCAGTGATACTAACACTCCACTCACGTGTGAAGAAAGCATTTGAATTTGTATAGCGGAGTCCTTGCATGTCCACAAGAAACACTTGTTTTATAACTGTCACAATTGCAGATTTTATTTAGAAAAAAGTTTTGAGTTGATCACAAGGAAACTAGTCTAAGCTTAACTTTCAAAAGGGAATAATTTCCATTGCTAACTCATGCTTTTCACAATCGCTGGCTATTCCCAAGAACTAGCAGCTAATGGAGCAGTTTTTGAAGTCCCTGTTGTAATGTAGGGAATGTGGCAGTCAAATTGCTCATGGGAAACTCCCTCAGACAGCAGCAACATTAATGCTGGAATTTTTTGTTTTTGGAACACTTATGTGAGGTAAAGAATAACAATTGACCAGGACACTGACAAAACCATTCCCTCCCTTCTTCGAATGGTTCCGGGAAATGATTCAACAATGCTTCAGTTTGTCCATTTGTTAAAGTACAGCATTAGCACCCAGGTCTGGTTTGAATTATTGGATGAACAGCATATTGAAAATATTGCTTATGGGTTCAATTGCTCAACAGAATAGTTGTTTGACATTTGTAGCTCATCACATACAATTGCTTTCACGTTGCTAAAAGAAGGCACAGTTAGAGCAGAGATAGTGGGAGAATCTGAGATAACAAGGTGTAGAGCTGGATGAACACAGCAGGCCAAGCGACATCAGAGAAGCGGGAAAGCAGACATTTCGGGTCTGGACCCTTCTTCAGAAAAGCCAGAGCACTTTGTCTTGCGCTCATCAGGACTAGGAAGTAAAAAAAACAGATTTGAAAAATGTGCATCCTAGTCCTGTGAGTGCAAGATGTATAGCCTCAACTTCTTGCTCAAAGGAGACCATGTTCTAAGCTCTATACTACCAGAGCTTTATGATTACTTTACTCAGTATTATTGTCAATACAAAACTGTAACTACTTTCATTTTGTAAAACTCTCTCAAATGCTTGAATTTGCAACCCATCTTTGTAAGGGCCTTATGTACATTGGTATTACCAGGATTGTCCACAGTTCAAACAAATACTGAACCTGAGCTTTATGCAACTGTAACATAACTTGCAGTATTTGTCTTTCAACCTGTGTGGGTTTCATTAATAACACTACCTGCCAAAGCCTACGATAGAGGTTTGAAAACAAACGATACCCACATGGATGCCAAAATCCTGTACCCTAACAAAGAATCAATATCTTCATGAGCCTTCCTTTTTACTGGGCAACTGGCATGTTTCCTTCCACTAGCTGCTCACATTGATCAAAACCAAATGACAATCTTGCTATATAGTCTATCTTTGTCAGGTTTTCAAGTGAATTTGCTGTAGAATTATTCACTTATGGTTATCCTTCTATCAATTGTGATGGGACATTTAATAGGTCTGATTTGCTAGGGTTTTTTCCAATATCTGAGGAGAGTGTAGACTAGTTGATGCAATTTCATTTCAAATTTAAACTTTACAGACAGTTACTCGCATGCAAAGCAGTTTTCAGGCAAAGGAACAGAAAGACGAAATATGCGTATATGAGGCACCCATCCGCAAAAGATCTGGATTATTTGAGGACATTTCTGATGATGAAATGCTAAGTGATGAAGGACTTGACGAAGATCTGGATGGTAAGAAAAACCAGCAATGCCACTGGATTAATATTAAAGCCCAAAATACATTCCAAACAATGGGAGGCACAGGTTGTAGACTTGGTCACTGAGCTGGTGTGTTTGATGGCAGACGTTTCGTCACTCTGCTAAGTAACATCAGTGCGCCTCTAGTGAAACATTGGTGCTCTGCCCCACTTGTTGTTTATATACCTCTGTTTATTGGGGTGATTGACATCACTTCTGGTTTCGTTTTTCAGTGGTTTGCATATTGGGCCCAGTT